>NC_140165.1:317980384-317987884 GCF_963971535.1 Notolepis coatsorum
CAAATTTATGAAAAAACTAAATGTGGGAACATAGGGCTGTGGGACTCTCTCTCTCTCTCAGGAGAGACTGGTGCGTATGTAATATTATGTAATTATCCTGGAAATGGAAGCGGAAACAGACCACTATTATAGCCTAGCTTAACCCCTTGACGGCCCACGCACACCAGCCGCACATGCAGGCACTCGCGGGTTCCGCGCGAGAACAGCGCGCCTGGCCGGGCACACCAGGGACGACTTCAGAGCGGGCGGAACCGCACAGATTTACATTGGAACAGCTGTGAATGCGAAGTCAGTCCCCGTTTGAAGATTTTTTTAAGATTTCCAGTTCCAGTGTTCTATTGTCCATTTTGCATGTATAACCAGTTATTATATCATTAATTAGAATGTTAGAATTCATTTTAGAATGATGAAATCAGTGTGACTGTACTCCTGCAAAAGTATAGTAGTATGGTTTATTTGTATTGGGAAAGATACAGACACATTAGCTGGTTGAACAACATCTATATATGTGTGGTAATAATGCAGATATTGAGTGTATTTCTGTGAAAATGCACGTGGCGCACGCCTCTGAATCCAGCTAAAACGATCGATTCGTCCAGTTATGCTGCTCTGATTAAAGGTTCATGTTAAAGTGGTCTGTGGTCCAGTTATGCTGCTCTGATTAAAGGTTCATGTTAAAGTGGTATGTGGTCCAGTTATGCTGCTCTGATTAAAGGTTCATGTTAAAGTGGTCTGTGGTCCAGTTATGCTGCTCTGATTAAAGGTTATGTTAAAGTGGTATGTGGTCCAGTTATGCTGCTCTGATTAAAGGTTACGTTAAAGTGGTATGTGGTCCAGTTATGCTGCTCCGATTACATCCTTTTGAAGTTTACTGATTGATTGATTGATTGATTGATTGATTGATTGATTGATTGATTGATTGATTGAAAACTTTATTAACAGATTGCAGAATGGGTACAATACAGTACGGCTCAATACACACAATTGTTAAGGGGATGCAGACCAGAGAAAGTCTTTCGTCTTGTTTACATCAGGGTCCCCCATTTTAAATTCATCATAACATTTATGACATACCGGTACATGACATACAGATAAACAGTACTGTTACATCCAGACATTTATGACATACAAGATATACAAATATACAGTACTGTTTAAGAGACAGAGTTTCTAAAAGAGAGTATATACATTTGAGGGGGAATAAACTGTACATTGGGGGGGTTGGGATGGGGGGGTTTGGACATTTACAGGGGCCAGTTTCGAATTGCAGCCTCCCGTAGGTGCTCTTTGAGAGCGGGCTTCAAATGTGAAAGTATATCATCTTCATACATGTTTGCCATGTTTTCTATGCAAAATCTTTTTCTTCAAAGTAACTAGTAACTAATGGTTTCAGATATATTTAGCGGAGTAAAAAGTACAATATTTCCCTTGAAATGTAGTGGAGTAAAAGTATAAAGTTCCCTAAAATGAAAATACTCACTTGAGTACAAGTAGCTCGGAATTGTACTTAAGTACAGTACTTGTGTTAAAAATACTTAGTTTCTCTACACACCACTGTACGACAGACATCGACCTTGGAAAGCATTGTGTTTATTAGCAGCTCACTCACACAAAAGATACAAGGTGAACCAGAGACACGGCATGATTGCATCACGCAAAATGTTTTCTACAGCGGCGGACGATAGAAAGAGGCACGCGTCTCATTTTAATAGCAACACTATACTGTGAACGCAGAGGCAGAGGACAGTCGTCGCGGCCGAGAAGACGAGGCTCGGCGCCGGCAAGACTCCGCTGACGTTACCAAGACAACATGGAGAGAAACCCAAACTCAGGGGTGTAAAAAGTACCCAGAATTTATACTTAAGTGAAAGTATGGGTACCGTCTCAAAATCGTACTCAAGTAAAAGTCAGAGTATCTGGCTAAAAACACACTAAAAGTTAAAAAGTTTCTACTTTTAAATGTACTTAAGTACTAAAAAGTAAAAGTTTAAACTTTTTTTCTGACTGTCTATTCTTCTGATAGCAGGTGTTTAATCAAAGATCCCCGCTTTCTAGTCTTGCACAAGGACCAATCAGCATGGGTATGGGCGGGTTCATTTTCCATTGATGGAGATTTGATTGGCTGTTTTTAAATAAAGAACGGCCGCAGGATTAATAATGTTAATGTTAGTTCGGCCAGAGAAACAAATATACTAATTAAAATGGTTGGACCTGCGAGAAATTTTTTTTCTCTGAAATGTAATTGAGTAAAAAAAAGTATACAAACCTAATAATACTAGAGTAAAGTACAAATCCCCCAAAACAGTACTTAAGTATAGTAACAAAGTACAATTACTCAAGTACTTTACACCCCTGCCCCAAATATATAGTGAATAGAAAAGGCGGAACGTATCGACGATGATTCGATGACGACTGTATTGCGGCCTCTGAATCATCCGTTATTGTATATAAAACATTAGGTTTGCAGAGAGCAAAGCAACACATCCATACAGTATAAAAGCCATGCAATCCATTTTATATATCAAAAATAAATAAAAGAGGTAGACGAGAAATTGAGTCTGATACAAATACAACTTAGAACCGAAAGCTCAGCTTTGTCTGTGAAAAAGAGTAGGAATAAATGAACAAACTAAAAGTTTAGCACACGTCGACTTGACAATGTAGAACAGCGTCGGTACAATTTCAACAACGATGCAAAACACAACATGCTTTACATCATCCTTCATACCAGGGGTCGGCAACCTTTTTGATACCAAGTGCCATTTTTAAAATGTTCTTGTTAATGAGTGTTGCCATAGAGGAAATCGTTTTAGCAATAGTTTTAATAACCATTACCCTCTCATAATTATATAAGAAGTATGCTGACGTCTTTAGGAGATGCTTGCTTGCCATACCTGGACACCTTTCTCATGTTTGGTCTCAAAATGGCGTTTAACACTCAATGTTTGGCCAACAAAAACAGACTGACCCTTCTGATGCTCTGACCCTGAAATATCCCTGATATATCAGTCAAACTACCATGAATAACAGGCTGTGAAAGAGGTAACTCGGCACGGCGATGAGAGGACACTTCCAACATCTCCAAAAAGGTTCCTCTGTTACACACTTGCTAGCGTGCCAGTGGTTTAGATACAGCGTGCCAGTGGTGGCACTCGTGCCTAAGGTCGCTGACCCCCGATTTATACAGCAGATGCTCCGTTAACTATTGACAAAATGTGTGATGGAGGTGCGGCCGGGTAGCGCAGCGGATCGAACCCGGCTGCCGCGGTGCCTCCGGCTTGGTCGGTCGGTCGGTCGTCCATACTGACACGATTGGCAGTGTCAGCGGGTGGGAAGGCGTTTGAGGGTGGGGTATCCTGGTCGTTGTAAACAGCGACTCCTACAGGTCGGTCGGTGTCGTCTGCTCCAGCGAGGAAGGGATCTGGGTGAGGTAGTGTGATCCTCCTCCCACGCGTTACGGTGACTCACCCAATGAGAGTCCTCGCTGTCGGGTGAAAAGAAGCGACTGGCTGCCTCCACATGTATCGGAGGAGACATGTGATAGACGTCGGGGCTCCCTAGACCGGCAAGTGGGGGGCAAACGACCAGGAAGGGGGGGGTTGGCATAACGACTAAATTGGGACGGGAGAAAAATACAGAAAAAGGGAGGAGAAAAAGTAGATTTTTTTAAAATAAAAGTCTGCGTGAAGTGCTGCTAGTGCAGAGTCTGTGGGGGACGAGCGGCTGCCTGAACAGCTGCCTGAACAGCTGGCTGATACTGGGACGCAGTGTGGGAGGAGAGCGAAGAGAGGAGAATAACTTTAGCACTTGGGAGGATTTGGCGAAGCGCATCGCGTGGATACAGATAATACACAGGGGGAGGGGGGGGAGGGGGGGGGGGTCAGCTGACAGGGCTCCCTGGAGGAGTCTGGGAAATCCTGGAGAGTTCACCGGAGCGTCGCGCTCTGCCCTGCAGACAGGAGGAGGAGGAGGAGGAGGAGGAGGAGCGGCGTAGATATAGTACAGTCTCTGCACCCCCGCGGCCCTCTGGATGGTACGGTCTGCACCCTCTGGATGGTACGGTCTGCACCCTCTGGATGGTACGGTCTGCACCCTCTGGATGGTACGGTCTGCACCCTCTGGATGGTACGTCTGCTCCCCCTCTGGATGGTACGGTCTGCACCCTCTGGTTGGTACGGTCTGCACCCTCTGGATGGTACGGTCTGCACCCTCTGGATGGTGCGGCCCGCACCCTCTGTCCCTCTCGTATGACGTGGACGAGCCATCGGGATCCATCAGTACCTGAGAGAGGAGACCACACAGCCTCAGTCAACATTCATCATCATCATCATCATCATGCACATCACATGCTACGTAACCAACAGTGACTGACAGGCGGTGATCATCAATGATCGAACCTAATTCTCTCAAACCGATACAACTGTTTAGCTGCCTGCGGGTTCAACCTTTTCCTGATGGTGGTTTAGTTTCAGGTTTCAAGTTCTGTTTTATTTGTCACTATATAAGGTGCATTACAGTGAAAGGCTTGGTTCCGTATGAGCCTCCTGAGATTGTGCTTCATCCGGTAAAATAGTCAAAAGAATAAAGACCAAACACTATACAAAATGTCCAATGTACAAACTAAAGTACAAAATGCATCAGATTCGCATCTCTCTAACAACCTTCATCGTCATAACAGTTGTCAACATGGAGAGATCGGCCCCTTAAATTAACCCTTTTTTCAAGTGAGTTCAGTGGCTAGCCGGTGAGCTAACGTCCCCACTGCTCGCTCCAAACCGTGCGTAAAAGGAGTTGAGTTCGTTCGCAAGGGAGGCATCGGCCCACTCACGATTGAGTAGGGGCTGACCTTGTAGTCAGTTATCGTTCGTAATCCCCGCCATAATCCTCCTGTGTCTTTCTGGGCCATCTGTGTCTCCATCTTGTTCGCATATCTTTGTTTTGCAGCCTTCACTTCTTTGCGCAACCTGTAGGCTGCTGCCTTATACTCGTCCATATTTCCAGATGCACGGCCCGAGATGTAAGCAGCTGTGCGAGCATTCAGGGCGACTCGGATGGAATTGTCAACCCACGGTTTCTGGTTCGGGAAAACCCCAAAACGTCTTTGTGGGGGACGATACTGTTACCTAGCGTTGCTATATAGCTAACAAAAACATCCGCGAAAATTCACTGACGTCACTGGAACTCGACCTTTTCTTTAGATTTGCCTTGTTTGAAGTCGCCAGCCACCACCATGGCCGCGTCTGGATACTTGATTTGGTGTTGGTTTAACGCAGGGGTCGGCAACCTGCGGCCTCGAGGCCGCATGCGGCTTTTTAGCCAATCAGCTGCGGCTCCCTGGCCCAATATATATATATATATATTTTTTTTTACTTTTTTTTTTTTTTTCTTATTTTGGAAATGAACAAATATTTCATCAACTTAAGATATTTAGTCAACAAAAGGCTTACCTTAGTGATATGTGGTGCGAAATTTGCGAACAACGAAATATTTTTATTTTTATTTTATAGATTTTCCACAAATAAGGGAAGGACTCTAATAGAGCTGCATAGTGCAGGGTTTTATTTCAAAGTAGGTCTACAGATGCCAGTGTTTTTTCTCCTTTTCTGTGTTTTATTTCAAAGTAGGTCTACACATGGTACTGTAGTCTTTTTTCAAAGTGGACTACTTTTTGTTTTATAAATGTTCCACAAATAAGGGAAGGACTCAAATATACCTGAATAGTTCTGGGTTTTATTTCAAAGTCTGTCTACAGACACCAGTGTTTTGTCTCCTCTTCATAAGAGTTTGAGGTTTTCCTTAGTTATAACAGGTAAAACAGCAATTAAAAAGTCAACATTTTTCTTTTTGTTGCTTTATAATCCCATTAATGCAACAAACTGTGTGCTATAAGTATAAAGTATAATAAATTGCAAATTACTTTGGGTATGCAATTGTCAGGCGTTTTATGCTAAATATGGGGTATGCTTGGGGATATATAAAACGTTATACACTGTGTTATCTTCATTCTAAGGGTAAATAGGTTGTGCGGCTCCCTGAGCATTTTATTTTGTGGGACGGGGGAAAAGTGGCTCTTTTGATAGTAAAGGTTGCTGACCCCTGGTTTAACGTGTCCTGTAGGTCCGCCAGTGCTTTGTCGGTATCCGCTTGATGTGGGATATATATACTGCTGTGATGATGATGGCTGTGAACTGTCCAGTAACATTATATATAGACGTGTTGAAGATATAACATTAGACACTGCAACAGCGTTCACACACTTCACCCTTATATATATATATAGACGTGTTGAATCTAGAATAGATAGAGAGGAAAAACTCAACCCCAAAGATTAGGTCCAAAACCAATTTTTGCTTGGATGTGTAAGAGATTCTCCGCTCATTCAACACTAATGCTGTCAATTGTGTACCAGGAACCCTCTAACCTGGTGCATTGTTAAAAAGAGTAATGTTTACATTTAAGAACTGACCACAAAGCAGTTATATATTTGAACCCAGCTCTGCTGGATACAAGTACATTAAGGCTGTAAACAGTTGAGCAGTCAACCCCAAAATGGCTGCTGCCAGGTGGTGCAGGTCCTCGATCGTCTACTTTAGGCGTGTGTTGTCAAGCGGCTCCAACCCATTAGGTAACGGATGGCATCAGTGTGTAGGGGAAGCCAGAGGCATAAACACTGGATCACTGGTTAATGTATCGCTCAGCGATCTGGTCTCGGGCCAGCGGCTTTACATCCAATGCCGACTACAGAGCGTGATGTCAGGTCTATTTAAAGCTTCTCAGTTCTCTCTGCACTCCTCCACCACTTAAATGATTGTAATGCATCTAGCCGACAGTATCCGTGTCCATATCCATAACCAACCGGCGGCTCCCAGGAACCCCGGGGCGGACCGGAGTGCAGGCCATCCACTCGACGTGTCGTCGTTCATATTTTCAACCGACATTTATATTATAATACGGGAAGATTTTTGCCAGAAACCTCATGCTGTTAGGAGTGTGTATAGAGATTTTTGTTTTGTATTATTATTATTATTATTATTATTATTATTATTATTATTATTATTATTATTATTATTATTATTATTATTATTATTATTATTATTATTATTATTATTATTATTATTATTATTATTATTATTATTTCTTTTTAAAGCGGTTGTATTCTTAGCCTGCATTTGAAATCCTTATCTCAATATTGCAATTGAAACAACGATGAAACCAAACCCTTTTCACAGCACCGCGGTCTGCTTGGAGCCTCTGACCCAAAGGCTAATAGGAGGCTAATTGACTTCATAATGTGTTTTTGTGTTGTAAAAAAATATATATAATCTTAACTGACCTAATTAGGTTTTCTCTCCATTTCCACAACATTCCAGGGGAGAAATAATGTGTTCCAGTATCTTTCATGGTGTCTTTGTGGTGTGTGTGTGATCTTCTCTATTTATATATACACATATTTTTACATTATATTATTATTAGTGCTGTCAATAGATACAATTTGTTTTA
>NC_140165.1:317992884-318000384 GCF_963971535.1 Notolepis coatsorum
GGTTCCATGTACGTGGATTTTCCAAATCACCATGACAACAGATCCAAAAGTTTGAGCCTGGTCGAAAGCAGAGTTCAAGTTCAACTTAGCCGGATCACGCAGAGCCACGCCCCCGCAAAGAAAGTGACAGGTCGTTTCCTGAAACTATTCCCACAGTCTACGATCTGCATTATACCATCCTGAATTACGTTTTTGTGCTCCATTCTTCCAGAGGGGGCTTTTGAAATGTAAAATAGACCCAAAATGCTGATACTAAATTCACTTTGTCCTAAATAATGCACGTTATATATACCGTGGCGCTCGCTCGTGCGATGTACACATTATGTGGTTATTTTAATTGTAACTGGGATTAAGATGTCTGATGAGATGCGCTGTTTGACGGATTTGAGAAATTGAATGAGCCGTTGACGTCACATTAATGAATGAGGATAAAGAGATAAACTTCATTCATAACAAAGGATATTCTAAACACGGGTCTCTCGTTCATTAATGTATAAACAATGAATTTACCCCATCTGGCACAGTGGTCCAGCGGTAGTGCTCAAGCCTGCCAACCCAGCGACCGGGGTTCAAAATCCGGTCTTTCCAATATGATTTTTTTTAATATAATATTAATGATTATACGCCAAAGTAGCCTGGTTTTAAGTTAAAATATTATAAATCTACATGCATTGAGGATGTCATTCTTTATATAGCTCTCAACGTGCACCAAATTGAATTATTCCTATATTGCAAAAAGAAGGAGACGACTAGGGTCTTGAACCCCGGTCGTCTGTGTGAAAGTCAAAAGAACAACCCGTTAGACCACATTGGAGATAAGTTAAAGATTGACTATACATCAATCAATGGGTAAGAGAGCCGTATCGTAATTCTGTATAACAGTTAACTAATTATTTTCGCTAGCAAGATCTCATTTGATTATTCAATCCAGCAGGCAAGTTTAAAGAAATATAATCTGATTGATTGAGGTAATGAGGGATTTAAAATTAGCCTATAGATAACGCATTTAACTTGTCGGCGAGGCGATTGAGCCGTACTGCAATATGTTAATAAAGTTTTAAATCAATTAATCAATCAATGCCGCTAGAGAATCAGGATTTCTGCGATCGACACCTGCTGTCTTCTCAGCTGAGGCGGGCGCGCGCACTGATCCTGAGAATCAAGTCTGGCTTGAGTTAACGAGACTGAATCCACCTTCTTGGAACAGGAAAATCCCGGCTTCAAACATCGGGTTAACTGAAGCTGGATAATGACATCTTGATCGACTTAGTTGAACCACGTACAAGAAACAGGGCCCAGGGCAAGCCCGACACAAAACAAACAAAACTCTTACGGCGCTTCCTTAAGGCCATGTTTAGACGGAGAGAGTCTGAACAGAAACCGCAAAAGTCGACTTGCGGTCTCACTTTTAATGTTGCGTTTAGACTAGTGTTTTGGGATGGAATTCTGCGTGCAGACGAGGCTGTAAAGACTCGAGAAGACGGAGCCCTGCTGTCACACGATTGGCGCATATGTCACATGACGTGCTGTGAAGACCCGCCCTACTCTGCCCCTGATTCGCAGACTGTGGGTGGGGGAATGTGATTGGACCAAAGCAGAGTCACTCACAGACAGTGGCTCCAGTCACTAATAGTTGCGATAGCCGCGGGACAGATTCTTGTGTATTTAAAAGTACTGCCAATGTAGCCTTCAGGTGATCGCCATGGATAGAATCAGACATGCTTTGTTTACGCTTCTAGGCTACTGGCGCATGCCTGTGATGTAAGCAGTACGCGCGACGAGAGCCTTGAGAACCCTTTCGTCATAGTTTTATGCAATTTGACAGTTTAGATGATAGCGCAAAGGTTTATCGTTTCTAGGAATTCCACCCAGGAAGGTGGTCTCACTTTTTTGCGGTTTCTCCCCTTAAAAACGCTGTTGCCGTAACAAAAGGCACATCCGAAAAAATATTTTTGCGGATTCACCTTCTAGCGTTTCCGTCTAAACAGGGCCTAAGTTACCTTCATTGTAACAGAGCAGGGCAAGAACCCCGAACCTTGGGCACGCAGCCCTCATGACACCTGGACTCCTCCCCCTCCACAGGTGCCACACATAATCAAATTAACATTACTAAACAGGTGCTACACATCAATTGATTTGCCGTTTCCTACACACATTATATAAAAACAACCTCCAACACCAATACCCTCACA
The DNA here is from genome assembly GCF_963971535.1 of Notolepis coatsorum. NCBI lineage: Eukaryota > Metazoa > Chordata > Actinopteri > Aulopiformes > Paralepididae > Notolepis > Notolepis coatsorum. The sequence goes on from NC_140165.1 coordinate 317,995,077, forward strand.
ACCCAATAAATAAAATACATATACACAACCCAATAAATAAATATATGTACACCACACCACACAACACAACACAATAAATAAATATATGTATGAATGGATATATGAATGTATGGTAATATGTATAAATGCATGTATGATTAGATTAATGAATATGTATGCATGTTTGATTATGTATGAATGTATATGATGAGTGAATGTTGTGTGTATGTGTGCGTGCGTGCTGCCCCGGCGTCAGTGACAGCCCCACTCTGTCACAGTGTGTGTGTGTGTGTGTGTGTGTGTGTGTGTGTGTGTGTGTGTGTGTGTGTGTGTGTGTGTGTGTGTGTGTGTGTGTGTGTGTGTGTGTGTGTGTGTGTGTGTGTGTGTGTGTGTACTCACGTGGGGTCCTGTGTCTGCTCGTCAGACCTGGAGATCTTCCTGTAGCAGTAAACCATCTCCACCAGGAGCCAGCAGGTCAGCATCACCAGCAGCACGTACATCATGACCTCAGAGTACAGCGCTGCGCTGTCTTCAGTGGCTGGGAGGGGAACAACAGGTACATCATGACCTCAGAGTACAGCGCTGCGCTGTCTTCAGTGGCTGGGAGGGGAACAACAGGCACATCATGACCTCAGAGTACAGCGCTGCGCTGTCTTCAGTGGCTGGGAGGGGAACAACAGGTACATCATGACCTCAGAGTACAGCGCTGCGCTGTCTTCAGTGGCTGGGAGGGGAACAACAGGTACATCATGACCTCAGAGTACAGCGCTGCGCTGTCTTCAGTGGCTGGGAGGGGAACAACAGGTACATCATGACCTCAGAGTACAGCGCTGCACTGTCTTCAGTGGCTGGGAGGGGAACAACAGGTACATCATATCATATTGATCATCATCACCCTCATTCCACATCAAGACGAACTGTGTTCACGTGTGAGAATAGCTCATTGTTCTATAAGATGGACGAGTGTGTAGTAGTAGTAGTAGTAGTAGTAGTAATAGTAGTAGTAGTAGTAGTAGTGGTAGTAGTAGTAGTAGTAGTAGTAGTAGTAGTAGTAGTAGTAGTAGTAGTAGTAGTAGTAGTAGTAGTAGTAGGAGTAGGAGTAGTAGTAGTAGTAGTAGTAGTAGTAGTAGTAGTAGTAGTAGTAGTAGTAGCAATCGTAGTAGTAGTAATAGTAGTAGTAGTAGTAGTAGTAGTAGTAGGAGTAGTAGTAGTAGTGGTAGTAGTAGTAGTAGTAGTAGTAGTAGTAGTAGTAGTAGTAGTAGTAGTAGTAGTAGTAGTAGTAGCAATCGTAGTAGTAGTAATAGTAGTAGTAGTAGTAGGAGTAGTAGTAGTAGTAGTAGTAGTAGTAGCAATCGTAGTAGTAGTAATAGTAGTAGTAGTAGTAGTAGTAGTAGGAGTAGTAGTAGTAGTGGTAGTAGTAGTAGTAGTAGTAGTAGTAGTAGTAGTAGTAGTAGTAGTAGTAGTAGTAGTAGTAGTAGTAGTAGTAGTAGTAGTAGTAGTAGTAGTAGTAGTAATAGTAGTAGTAGTAGTGGTAGTAGTAGTAGTAGTAGTAGTAGTAGTAGTAGTAGTAGTAGTAGTAGTAGTAGTAGTAGTAGTAGTAGTAGTAGTAGTAGTAGTAGTAGTAGTAGTAGTAGTAGTAGTAGTGGTAGTAGTGGTAGTAGTAGTAAAATGTAAATGTAAATGTAAAATGTAAATGTAATAGTAGTAGTAGTAGTAGTAGTAGTAGTAGTAGTAGTAGTAGTAGTAGTAGTAGTAGTAGTAGTAGTAGTAGTAGTAGTAGTAGTAGTAATGCTTTATTTGTTTTAAACGAGGCGATTTAGAAATGGGCAATGGGGAAATACGTTGCGTTGGACAGAGGGTGGAACACGAAAAAATGGCAATGACGTAACCACTACACCTCCCTATATGCCTCCAACAGTGCGGACGCAGATAGAGATACTGCAACGTCATAGGATATGGGGACAGTTGACACGTTGCGCTGTATATTCGTCATCAAAGTAGAGAGCGACACATTGGGCAAGCCAAGCATTCAGGAAGCAGGAATACGTTACCCCATTATAATAGATAGCAAAGTGGTTGGTTAGAATGAACCCCTTCACTGACAACAGACGTATGCTTTGGCAAACGATGCAAGACAGACGGAACAAAACACACCGTTATTTCTAAAGTACGGTCAAAACAAAGGGGAGGGAAACAGGTTGTTAGTAACAGAAACCTATTACTTAGTGACACCAACATATCTATAAAAAACTACGATAAAATAATGATGTGTGATGCGTTGACGTTTGTCTATTTAACAATCAAGTCAACCTCAAAGGATAGATACCAGTATATACTACTGAATATCAGGACGACACAAAGTACAGAAGTAAACACACCACAGTGGTTCCTCACTGGGTTCCTGTACCTACAGTAAACAGGCCCGAGACGAATTTCCCCAAATGGTTTTGGGCACTATGATGTTTCATATTGACTTCAAACTGGGCTATTGTGTTTTCAATTTCCAGAATCCACATACAGCACATCTCATTTCAATTGAGTGGTTTCAATTGCAATGGAACTGGCTTGGTTTTCAAAATTGTCTCTGAGCACATGGGCCGTGACTGGGAACCGGGTGACGACTTATAATGGGTCAGATATGACAAACGATACAAGGGGAAGGTTATTGACTTCAGACCTAACAGGTTACGATACGAGGGGAAGGTTATTGACTTCAGACCTAACAGGACCTACAGATCTAACCCCAACAGGTTACGCTGCTCAGGGCTTCATTCGGGCGACAGAGGAAAGCAACACTGATTAGAAAAGAGGGTGGGGTTTGAGGTCAATTCTGAACTTGGGTGGCACATCAGATTAACCCATCAATCTAACCCATGGTCCCACATTAGCTCACCTTCACAGCCCAAACTCCATGGGACTATCAATTATTAAAGCTAGTTCCATGGAAGTTGCCAGCCGTGCAGTTTCTCCCGCATGTATAACACAAATGTGTTATATATATATTTTTTTTATTTGTTATATTTTTTATTGAACAATTTTATCACACGTTTTACTGTCCGTTCTATTTGATTATTTTTAACCTGTTTTAAACTGAATCAAACCGCACTTTTTTGCTCTATCTAATCTATTCTATTTTATTATTTGTATTACTGAAAAACTGTGATTTACCTTACCTTGCTACCGCTCTATCTTTTTGTATTCAATTTTGTATGCTCGCTTATGCCTGTATTTTTTTTACTGTTGTGAAGCACTTTGAACTGCAATTTCTGTATGAAAAGTGCTCTACAAATAAAGTTATTATATTTGCCTATTTTTTTAAACGATTTATTTGCCTATTCCTGCACGCTGTGGTCCCCGAACAGTCTGACTGGAAAGCCGAGGCTCTTGTGGATCCAAATATGTTCCACTGCATTGATGTGTGACGATGTTATTCCCCTTGTTAACCAGTTCTCTGACCTCACAGACGTCACAGAAATGATGTATTATGACCTCCAGGATAATCACGGCCTCGTGAAACACTACACCCAGAAACTGGAGACCCGGTTCACTCAGAGGATGATGTACGACGTTGACAGCAAGTGGGGAATTCTGAGGCATTTTCAGAAGAAAAAAGAGCTCCCCGTCCACTCACAGGTGAAAGAAAACAATCCTTGCAGAAATCCCCAGATTATCAAAGGTGTTCTTCGTGGTTTTTGGTCTTAATGTGCTGTTTTTGGAGGGATTTCCAACCATTTCTTTTCACTGCTTGAGAGATCAAAAGTGGTTTGGTTTTGTACTCAATCAGCTAATGGTATCAATTCAAAATGTACGGTAGCAATCTATTACACGTAATTGAGCTTGGTATTGGCCATTGTATGCTTTGATGTTTTAAGCCATTATACACGCTAAGCGTAGATAAAATTTGAAGAGGCGCGAAATCAAAACGGATTCACGGCTAGAATAGATCGACACACAGGGCCCAGATTCATCTCTCGGCTTTCAGATGGTGTTTCCATTTAACGTGACGTCTACTGTTGACCTTGTGCCTCCCCCTCAAACACCCACAAACTGTCCCCACAAAGAACAACACTATGGTGGGGCAGAGGGGCCAGGTAGGTAGCCAGTCAGTCCGTGCACATAAAGTACCACCTGGTTCACCAGGATGTATCATTAAACTGATTCCTACAATTCAATACCATATCTCTGCTTATTGCACTATTTTACTCCCGTTTACTCTATTTTGCTCTTTTATTTATACCGTCTATTTTAAAATGTATCAAACCGTAAACAAAGAGGCCTATTGGGGTGTTAGATCCTAATGTGAAGAACTATGTGATTTAATGTTCTATTTTGATGCTCATTTTATACTTATTTTATGTCTGCACTTTATGCATTGATCTTGATCTGCCAATGTTCTATGCCTGTCTTTTTTGCTGCCATTCTTGTATGAAAGGTGCTATACAAATAAAGTTTATTATTTTTATAATATTAAAAAGGCAGACAGCTTGGGATATATACCTCTAGTTAGGGGAAATCCTTAATCTTGAGATATAATCTCTATATTTGGGGAAAGCCATACATATTAGGATTTAGGATATATCATTAGTTTGGGGCCGTTCCAGGGAAGCCCTGAGCAGATGGGGTTATCTTAGTGGCCCGACCACATGCGACTGTGGCACAGATCCCCAGACCATGGAGCACCTCCTTCCATGTCCTCTGTTAGGTGGACCCTGCACAGCAAAGGACCTAGCACTCTGCAACGTCAAGGAACAGCAATGTACCAAGCACTGGCTGGACGTTATATAAGCTGAATAGCTTTGTATATGGGGCGACAGAGGCTCGGTAGGTAGAGCAGTCGTCTGGTTATCCGGAAGTTCCCGGTTCGATTCCCGCACCTCCCGGGCAGCGTGTCGAAGTGTCCTTGAGCAAGACACTTAACCCCTAATCGCTCCCGATGAGCAGGTCGGCACCTTGCATGGTTGCCTCCGCCTTCGGTGTGTGAACGTGTGAGTGAACGGGTACAAATATTTTAGGAACAAATTGTAAAGCGCTTTGGATAAAAGCGCTATATAAATTTACCATTTATATGGACACGAAAAGATGATTCGTTTGGGGAGATCCCAGCCCATGTGCACAGCTTTTTCTCCAGACACCAAATACAGAAGATAAGAGTTCTGAATACCCACTATATACGGTATTCACCTCATCATCATACACCGCACTGAACAGCGGCGTCTACGGGTAAAGCGCTATCAAGCCTTTGGGGAAACTGGCCTCGGCAGGGGGGGGGGGTGGGGTGTTGAAGGCGTGGCCTCTTACCTTTCTCTTTCACCGACAGCTCGATGACCTT
>NC_140165.1:318002884-318018950 GCF_963971535.1 Notolepis coatsorum
GTACCACAACAACAACCTACAGGTATATACTGTACAGCTCAGTGTTAGGTCACAGTACCACAACAACAACAACCTACAGGTATATACTGTACAGCTCAGTGTTAGGTCACAGTACCACAACAACAACAACAACCTACAGGTATATACTGTACAGCTCAGTGTTAGGTCACAGTACCACAACAACAACAACAACCTACAGGTATATACTGTACAGCTCAGTGTTAGGTCACAGTAACACAACAACCTACAGGTAGATACTGTACAGCTCAGTGTTATGTCACAGTAACACAACAACAACAACAACAACAACAACAACAACCTACAGGTATATACTGTACAGCTCAGTGTTATGTCACAGTAACACAACAACAACAACCTACAGGTATATACTGTACAGCTCAGTGTTATGTCACAGTAACACAACAACAACAACAACAACCTACAGGTATATACTGTACAGCTCAGTGTTATGTCACAGTACCACAACAACAACAACCTACAGGTTCGTACAGCTCAGCGCTCTCATCCCCGTTGGACGGAAGGAAGGTCCAGTCGACCCGGGTCTTGGCGTTGACCTCCTCCCTCTTCATGCAGAAGATGCAGGTCAGCTTCATGGGCTGCCCGACCACCGCCTCCCTCTCCGACGGCACGTCCACGCACACCGCCTGGCCGGGGGACACTGAGACACAGACACCTGGCTGTGATAAGGCTCATATAAATGGTGATTATTATTAGGGCTGACCTTCACATTTTTCTTTGGCATTCGAAGCTTCGGGGGCCGAGATTCGATTTTAATTTGAAGCTTCGAGATAAAATATATATATATATATATTAAATTATTTTGTTTTTATGTTGTGGGACTTGTACAGCACTTTGTTCAACTTTGTCAGTGCTGTAAAGTTTAAACCTTTTTAAATCTTAGACAAACTAAACACTTTGCTTTCATGAAATAATTGTAATCCGTCATTTGAGGCTTTATAAAAGCAGCACATTGATCACAAATCTGTCGGTGCCGAGTCCGACCTCATCTTAAATAACAAACAGCATTGCTTGTTGTAGTTAACAAAGAGAGGCAGAGTTGATTTAGCTAATACAATTTAAAAAAAAATCTATCATTATTTATTTTTTTAATATTCGAAGCTTCGAAGTATTGGTAACACTTTATAATAACACTCAGTTATAAGACCTTTATAAGGTATTTGTAGATAATGAACTAATCATGAACAGATTATTTATATACATTCGTAAATTATTATTAAATAATTTATAACTATATTTGTATAACATTTACAAATTAGTTCTACATTATTTATAACTCATTATCAACATTGTTTGTACTTGATTTGTTCATCATTAAATAATGTTGTTTAATGTGTAGTAACACATTTGTAGATGCTTTGAAACATTTAAATGAAAAAACGACTATACTGTACCTCCATTTATTTGTTCATGTTCAACAAATGATTTGTTAAGACATTCATAAAACATCTATAAATCATTTGCAGATGCTATTGTGTGCCCTAATCTGAAGTGAAACCTATTCATCATTAACAAATGTCTAATAGTTAATTATTTGTTTACTTTTTCATCACCTGTTGCAAATGTAGTAGACAGCTTTCAGATACACCCTTCTTTGTGACATCAAACAGTGACAGAATTAGGAGGACTATAGATAAATGCAATTTTATTAACATATAAAATACATGTGCATGACATATAGTGTAACTGGGTGGGCACTAGGACCCAGGAGTACCCTGGCCAGGGTGTAGACGGAAGTCTCACGCAAGCGAGACTTGACTTCATGTTTGTTGCCGTCTGTTTGAATGGAGTGTGGTTATTTTTTTTTCACAACTGAGGTAGGTAGATTAAATTTTTAGAGACTAAAGTACAGAAAAAAGGTACCGTTGGGTACCGGTATCGATTCACAGGTACCAGTACCGGTACCGTATCGGTTCAAATGTGAACGGTACCCATCCCTAGTTGAGAAGCCTTTGGTCAAGTTTCACAAGGACACTGTATTGTATCTGGCTGTATTGAGCCATTGTGTAGACAGTGGGGCTCGGGAGGTAGAGCAGAGCAGTCGTCTGGAAATCCGGAGGTTCCCGGTTCGATTCCCGCTCCTCCCGAGCAGCGTGTCGAAGTGTCCTTGAGCAAGACACTTAACCCCTAACTGCTCCCGATGAGCAGGTTGGCACCTTGCATGGTCGCCTCCGCCGTCGGTGTGTGAATGTGTGAGTGAATTTGTGAATGTGAGGCATAAGATGTAAAGCGCTTTGGAATTAAGAATCAGAATGTTATTTTCATGGCCTAGTATTTCCCCTGTGGGCACGTTATAGAAGGGAACCTGTACTTGAGTATTTGCCCTGTAGGGGGCGTTATAAACTTACTTCACAGCATGTCAAAGTAAATATACTGATACTCATCTACATGTATTTTAACTCTGCAGTTACTTTGAAGAACAAGGATTTGTCAGATCTGTCAAGTAATCAGATTTAGCGTAATCTCAACATGAACGTTGAGAATGTTTACTTTTACTCAAATATATAGAACAGTGGTGTTCAGTCATACATTGCTTACTTTGTCACGAGGTTTTAGCTTCAGATGTATCATTTGATTTGTTTTATAAGTGTGTGTGATGGACTGTCAGCTCACCAACTGTCAGTGGGCTGAGCGTGGCCTTCTGTTGAATAATAATAATAATAATAATAATAATAATAATAATAATAATAATAATAATAATAATAATAATAATAATAATAATAATAATAATAATAATAATAATAATAATAATAAATAATAATAATAATAATATATAATAATAATAATAATAATAATAATAATAATATAATAATAATAATAATAATAATAATAATAATAATAATAATAATAATAATAATAATAATAATAATAATAATAATAATAATAATAATAATGACGGGCCAATCAGTGTAACCCGTGTGTATTATGCAATATTTCAGAGGAAGCAGATAGTGAAATGGCTTAATTTTTGTTGATATCAGAGGGATAGATAGAGATCAAGGGCTTTACTCATCCTTTTCACAACAACAACAACAACAACAACAACAACAACAGCTCTAACATTGTAGGTAATGTCACATCAACATACTTTCTGTAAACGATTATTAATGAGATTTAACAACAACATTTTCATTGTTGATTGTACTATCTTTAAGTACAGTCAACATCAAATGTGTTCATAATTTTGAATGGAGGTATTTTACTTCTATCCGAGTACTATTCTATTGTAAAAGTAAAATTTGTTTACACTTTGTCATCAGTCTGATTGTGGGACGACTAGAACCGATGCAGCTGTGTTCAGCCAGCTATAGGAGCAAACTGTTTGAAGAACTGAGCACATGCACACATTCCCTCTCTCTCTGTGTCACTGCTCGCATCGCTGATTGCCTTTAACGGGGGCGGCGTGGAGGGTCTAGTTTGCGTTCTGCGATCTGATTGGCCACTGACGTTTCTGGTCATGTGCCATGTGCGCCAATCGCGTGACGCCTGTTTCTGCGCCCATTTCCACCTCGAACAGCCTGCAAACACCAACGCCTAGTTTAATCACCGGTTAAGCTTAGGCGACTCTATCGAAGTGGTTAAGGTTAGAGTTTGGAATCAGGGCTGGTGTTCTATCGCCCTGCTCTAAGGCAAACTCTAACCTTAACCAACTTCGAAAGAGTCGCCTAAGCTTAACCGGTGATAGAAACAGGCATCACACGATTGGGCGCAGATGTCACACGACCAGAAACGTCAGTGGCCAATCAGATCGCAGAACGCGAACACGGACTGGAAATGGGTTGGTAAAAAACTAGACGCGGCGTGGAGCCCAGAGGGGCAGGTGAGAAGAGGAATGAAGGGACAGAACGCATGGGTGTCGTGAGCGGAGGTGGAGCGTCTGTGTGACTGTTTCAACACGCGTCCGCCCGCGCGCTTATATAAAAGGCGCAGCCCCCCCGGGCAGACACATGTCAACACCGTTTACATCTCATCTCTCTTTCTGAGGGCCCAGACTACCAGATGGAAACAGAGAGAGGGGGGAGAGAGAGAGAGGGGGGGAGAGAGAGGGAGAGGAGAGAGGGGGAAGAGAGAGAGGGGGGAGAGAGAGGGAGAGAGTAAGGGACAGAGAGAGGGGGAGAGAGAGAGTAAGGGAGAGAAAGAGGGGGGAAGAGAGATAGAGAGAGTAAGGGAGAGAGAGAGGGGGAAGAGAGATAGAGAGAGAGGGAGAGAGAGAGAGGGGGAGAGAGAGAGGGGGGGGAGAGAGGGGGAGAGAGTAAGGAGAGATAGAGGGGGGAAGAGAGATAGAGAGAGAGAGGAGAGAGAGAGAGGGGGAAGAGGAGAGAGAGGGAGAGAGAGTAAGGGGAGAGAGAGGGGAGAGGAGAGAGCGAGAGAGAGTAAGGGAGAGAGAGAGGGGGAAGAGAGATAGAGAGAGGGAGAGAGAGAGGGAAGAAGAGAGAGGGGGGGAGAGGGAGAGAGAGTAGGGAGAGAGATAGAGAGGGAGGGAGAGAGAGAGAGGGGAAGAGAGAGAGAGGGAGAGAGAAGGGGAGATAGGGTGAGAGAGAGAAGGGAGAGAGGGGAGAGAGAGTGTAAGGTAGAGAGAGGGGGGAGAGAGAGGCTGAGGGGGAGACAGAGAGAGAGACCGAGAGCAAGAGAGAGATATATACAGAGAGAGGGGGGGGAGAGACAGAGAGAGAGTGGGAGATAGTTAAAGTAGCTACCTACACACCAGTGAACAATGTATGATACTCTTTAGTGTATTTTACGGCAGACCTGATGGAGTTTTGAGTTGACAATAAGTGATTTCCTCACCTCACAGGTTGTGCCACACATGCGCAAAAACGTACACGAAATAGCAAGTGTAAACTGTTAGCCTATACAACTTAGATGTTGAACACATTTGAAATGAGTTATTAATTGTAAGTTAAACACTCTTATTAAAAACGTCATCAAAGTGAGTTTCAAGGATTCCAAAACATTTAGTACTATAGGCTAAATGCTCCCTATGCTTGCACGTTGCACCCCCCCCCCCCCCCCCCCCCTCACCCCACCCCTCCCAATGTACAGTCTACCCCCCCCCTCGTATGTATATATTTTCTGTTAGGATCTCTGTTTAATGTACATGTCAAAATACTTCCCAAAGGTCAGTGAATACCACGATCACAACACCAGAGGGCGCTCCACAAATCATGTTAAACCCAGATTCGGCTCAAACAAGGGACTAAACACGTTTTATTATTATTATTATTTATTTTATTTATTATGCCACATCAATGTGGAACACCCTACCCAAAGCTGTAAAGGAATGTGAATCACTACCCACCTTCAAAAACACTCTCAAAGAACACCTACGGGAGACTGCAATCCGAAACTGGCCCCTGCGAATGTCCTAACCCAACCCCCTCCAATGTACAGTAAATTACCAAGTATGGCTTTGTCAATATTCCAATGTACAGTGTCCCTCACCCACCCCCTACCCAACCCCCCCCCCCCCCACCCACCCAACCACCTCCGATGTACAGTCCCCCCCCCCCCCATTTCAGGTATTGAAATGATGAGGGGGTGAAACGGGGAAGTCATACTTTGTTGACCGCACGCTACACAATATTAAATCAAGCTGTGATTTGCTTTTAATGACGTTACTATATCAACTGCTTTTAATCGCAATAAAGTAACCAAACGCAGTATCCTGGAGCAGTGATTTCATGACAATCGGTCTGGCAGGTAGAATTATTTCCACGGTTTAGTCTCTCGGTGACTCCATAAATGTTTGGATAGTCGCCAATCGCATACATCTGGTATGTCATACTGTAAATGTATAGATGTAGCAGTACTGTCTATCTGTATGTCGTGTATGTCATGACATGTTATGATGAATTGAAAATGGGGGACCCTGATGTAAACAAGACGAAAGTCTTTCTCTGGTCTGCATCCTCTTAACAATTGTGTGTATTGAGCCGTACTGTACTGTACCCATTTTACGATCTGTTAATAACGTTTTCAATCAATCAATCAATCAATCAATCAATCAATCAATCAATCAATCCATCAATCAATCAAAGGCTACTGTACTACTTACCGACTGCAACCAACAGTAACAGAGCATGCTGCACCAGAGCTCGTGTGTGAGGAGGTAGCATGGTCGGCGCTTCCGGGAACAGATGGGAAATGATCTCTGACTTGTGTGAACTTCAGACGATGGGATTGTTATTGAAGCGCCTCTCAAGGTGTTCACGTCACTCCAATGAAGAAGAAGGCCCGCCCACCCGGGAGTTAGTTTAGGACTTCAGCACCAAGGACAGCACCTCGCCTCCAGAGAGCAGAGAGCAGCTCTACCGAGGACCAGCTACACAACATATAATGTATAATGTAATATATTATATTATTATACTATAGATAGATCAGATGGAGCCTGTGAAAAACACGCATGTGTTAATCTATGAAGACTTCCCATAACAATCACTTTTGATTTGCATTTGCATTATTAATAATCTCTGTGTGCTTGTCTCAGTCTGATCATTCAACTACATTATTCCAATCGGTGACACACCAAAAAAAAGCCTTTATATATAGACGTATAATAACACGCAGATAAAGTGTTCATTCAGTCCATACCAGCCCTATAAGAGTCGCAAAAAAAAAAAAAAAAAAAGCGACGAGAAACCTGTGGATTCCCCAATATTCCAATCCGTCGTCGCGAATCCTGCCCTCGGAAAGAAGACGACATGAAGAATGGCTAAAGTAAAGTGACTTCCCCACCGCGTCCTCTCGATTTGAAGACAATTCCTTATTTATGATGTTTTCCAGCCGCGTCGCTCCGCCGCGTCTTTGTTTTCACAATAATAAGCAGCAGCCACTTATTAATAACGCTGGCAGAACACGGGCTGTGATGCGCATGCGTGAGTCACTCCCTGGCTGCCCTCCCTGTCTCGTCTGTGCTGCTGTCTGTCTGTCATCTGAATGATGAGGCTAATCGTGCGACCTGTCTGTGGGCGCCTGTGTGCCACAATGTCCACAAACATAATATTTAGCTGATCTTCGGTTGTGGTCAAATGTCGTCATTTCCAAAAGCCACCCACTCAAACCCCCCTCAACCTAATTTGTTTGTACCATTTCATTACATTTAATTTCGTTTCACATGGTAGTGTATTACAGTACATTACAAATTCCTATAATTCATTTAGGTATTATAATCAAATACACCCATGAATTAATGAATGAATGAATGATTGAATGAATGAATGAATGAATGAATGAATGAATGAATGAATGAATGAATGAATGAATGAATGAATGAATGAATGAATGAATGAATGAATGAAAACTTTATTAACAGATTGCAGAATGGGTACAGTACAGTACAGCTCAATACATACAATTGTTAAGGGGATGCAGACCAGAGAAAGACTTTCGTCTTGTTTACATCAGGGTCCCCCATTTTCAATTCATCATAACATATATGACACACATGACATACAGATAGACAGTACTGCTACATCTATACATTTAAGACATACCAGATTTGCAAATACAGTACTGTTTGTGATAGGAAAAGAGTCCAGAAAAAAAAGTATATACATTTGACGTCGAAACTGTACGCAAAAAGGAGCAGGATGAAGAATACATTCTTATTAATACATGCCCCCTATCCAATTAAATAAAGTAAATGTGATGGTCGGAGCATACAACCATTACTTGCACTAAAGTGCAAATTTAAACAAATCCAAAACAAATCCAAAACAAAACAACTAGAACCAAAACGAGCAACAAATGACATTTGACATTTCATTTGCTTTTTTCAACCGCTTTGACCAGAGTGGCCTCCCCACACCCCTCCCCCCACCCATCGACACCAGCACCAGATCACACCTACAAAGCAGCCCCCCCACCCCCCACCCACCCACACCCATCAGCAACGGCACCCCACCCCCAACACCAGCAGACTGCCCACCACCCCCAACCCTGACGATCACAACCAGTCAGGTCAGTAGGCAGCTCTCCAGAATTAATGTAAACAAGGCCAGAGGACCGGACAACACCAATCCCAGGGTGCTCAAGGTATGTGCAGAGCAGCTGGCAGCACCGCTCCAGCATCTTTTCAACCTCTCCCTGAGGCTGGAGAGGGTGCCCCAGCTCTGGAAGACCTCCTGCATTGTCCCGGTGTCCAAGAAGGGACGTCCCAGCACCCCCAACGACTACAGGCCAGTCGCTCTGACGTCACACGTCATGAAGACGTTTGAGAGACTGGTCCTGCAACACCTCAAGCCCCTGGTGCGTGACTCCCTCGACCCCCTGCAGTTTGCATACCAGGCAAACATCGGGGTGGAGGATGCCATCATCTACATGCTCCACAGAGCGTACACGCACCTGGAGAAGCCGCGCAGCTCAGTGAGGATTATGTTCTTTGATTTCTCCAGCGCCTTCAACACCATCCAGCCGTCACTGCTAGCGGAGAAGCTCTCTGCGATGCAGCTGGAGCACGGCTTGGTGGCCTGGATCAAGGACTATCTCACTGAGAGGCCACAGTACGTCAGACTAAAGGACAGTCAGTCTGACGTACTGGTGAGCAACACCGGCGCCCCCCAGGGAACTGTGCTGTCACCCTTCCTCTTCACCCTCTACACCTCAGACTTCTGCCGCAACTCCAGCGGGTGCCACCTGCAGAAGTTCTCAGACGACTCCTCCATCGTAAGCTACATCACCGACGATGATGAGGAGGAGTACAGAGCCCTGGTGGAGAGCTTCGTGGGGTGGAGCGACAGCAACCACCTCCAACTCAACACCAGTAAGACCAATGAGCTGGTGGTGGACTTCCGGAGGGGCAAGAAGAGGCCCCCCCCGATTCCCATCTCCATCCGAGGGGTGGATGTGGAGATGGTGGACTCATACAAGTTCCTTGGGGTACACCTGAACAATAAACTGGACTGGTCGGACAACACAGAGGCCCTCTACAGGAAGGGACAGAGCAGGCTGTTCTTCCTGAGGAGACTCAGGTCCTTCAATGTGTGCAACAAACTGCTGCAGTCTTTTTACCAGTCTGTTGTGGCCAGCATCCTCTTCTATGCTGTGGCATGCTGGGGAGGCTACATCAACTCAAGGGACACCAACAAGCTCAACAAGCTGGTGAGGAAGGCTAGCTCCGTGGTGGGAGTCGAGCTACCTAGACTTGAGGTGATGGTAGAGAGGGGGATGATAAGGAAGCTGGATGCCATCATGGAGAACCCCTACCACCCCCTCTACGACGAGCTAGTCAAGATGAGAAGCTCGTTCAGCCACAGACTCATTCCCCCCCGACACTCAACTAACCGCCTCGGACAGTCCTTCATACCAGCGGCCATCAGGCTCCACAACAGTGGGCAGCGACTAGCAGCCTCCAGGCTCCACAACAGGGGGCAGCGACAGCGACTGCTACCAGACATTGACCTGGGACTTATAGGAACCCAAGGGGGACAACCTACACTACCCTGGTACTTTGATTAATGTATACTCAGTAGATAGTAAATTATAACACTACCTCATGCATACTGCACCTTATGTGACACTGTGAATAATGTGAATATTCCTCAGCTAGTCGGATAGTAAATTATATTGACCATATTGATAAAATTGTTTACACTGCCTGTGTTGTCTTTTACTACCTGTATACTGTGTTGTTGTACTACCTGTACCCCTCCCCCCTCCCCCCCATGCTGCTATGATGCCTGAATTTCCCCAAGGGGATCAATAAAGGAATATCTTATCTTATGGACAGTATAATCTGCAATGCAAACAGAGCCTCAAAATGTCTACTCTTTATTCTATACTAGGGATGTCCGATATTATCGGCCGACCGATATTATCGGCCGATATCGGCAGTAAAATGTGATATCGGAAAATATCGGTATCGGTTTAAAAAAAAAAAAAACAATAACAATATTTGTTATATATATATCCAGTGAAATGATTAGTTACCTGAAATTATTCAGTTTTTTGGACAGGGAAACCCTGCATATATCGGTATCGGTTGATATCGGTATCGGAAATTAAGAGTTGGACAATATCGGAATATCGATATCGGTAAAAAAGCCAATATCGAGCATCCCTATTCTATACCATTGAAGACTTACAGAGACACACACAGCCCTTACCCATGGTTACATAACAGGTTGCATGGGGGGCTTTCCCTCAGAGACACACGTTTACTACAGATCAGTGTGTCTTCTGTTTGCATCCTTCCCTCTGACACATCTGTCCAGAGACACAAACACCTAAACATCAGTGCGTCTTGTGTTTGCATCCTTCCATCTGAGACATCTGTTCAGAGAAACAGTCACAAACACCTATACACATCAGTGGCTTCTTCACTTAACCCTGTAAGGCTTTCTTTTTTTCTTCTTTTTTATTTATAAATGGCTTTTCATAAAAAAAATATGACTGATTATTATTCATGATATATACTGTTATGGGCTAAGTAAGCAATCAACCCTGCAAAAGAACCCTTAGTTGTTCTGTATTTTTCTCCCATCCCAATTTAGTCGTTATGCCAATTCCCCCCTCCCCTTCCTGGTTGTTGCGCGCATTTTCCCCCCACTTACCAGTCTAGGGATACTATCACATGTCCCCTCCGATACATGTGGAGTCAGCCAGCCGCTTCTTTTCACCTGGCAGCGCGGACTCTCACTGGGGGAGCGTAACGTGTGGGAGGCTCACACTACTTCCCCCAGTTCCCTCACTTGCTGAGCAGGCGCCCCGACCGACCTGTAGGAGTCACTGTTTACAACAACCAGGATACACACCCCGCCGGCTTCCCACCTGCTAACACTGCCAATTGGTTAGTATGGACGACCGACCAAGCCGGAGGTACCGCTGACAACTGGATTCGATACCAGTGTGGTGGTAGGCAGGCGCTTGGTCCGCTGCGCTACCCAGTCGCTCTGAAATATATATTTTTTTAAACCCCTTTCATTTCTGCATCAGACAACAACATCCATTTCAAGAGATTTATTCGTCACATACAGACACGAGACATGTAGTGAGATGAAGACTCTGGCAGGAGCACTCATTCAGGGGTACTACGACTATGCTTGCACCTCATGGTACCAAAGCACCTCAAAGGCGCTAAAAACAAAATTACAAACATCTCAAAACAAACTGGTCAGACTACTGCTTGACCTTACTCCTAGAACCCACCTCACCCCTGCCCACTTTGACAACCTAGGATGGCTTAGAGTAGACAACAGAGTACAGCAACTTGCAATGGGCCTGGTCTACAAGATACACTACACGACCAAGGTACCCATGTACATGTCAAAATACTTCCCAAAGGTCAGTGAATACCACGATCACAACACCAGAGGGAGCTCCACAAATCATGTTAAACCCAGATTCGGCTCAAATAAGGGACTAAACACGTTTCGCAATTATGCCACATCAATGTGGAACGCCCTACCCAAAGCTGTAAAGGAATGTGGATCACTACCCACTTTCAAAACCTCTCTCAAGGGACAACTACGGGAGACTGCAATTCAACACTGGCCCTGTAAATATCCTAACCCAACCCCCTCCAATGTACAGTCATTTACCTAGTATGGTTTTGTCAATAGTCCAATGTACAATTTTGTATGTTTGTACAGTGTCTCCCCCCCCCCCCCCCCTCAATGTACAGTTTTGCTTGTATATACAGTGTGCCCCCCCCCCCCCCCCCCAACCACCTCCAATGTAGATTACCCAGTATGGTTGTCAATAACCCAGTGTACCCAACCCCCCCCCACCCAACCTCCTCCAATGTACAGTTTCTACGTCAAATGTATATACTCCCTTTTCCTGACTCCTTCTGTATCACAAACAGTACTGTATTTGCAAATCTGGTATGTCATAAATGTATAGATGTAGCAGTACTGACTATCTGTATGTCATGTATGTCATATATGTCCTGATGAATTGAAAATGGGGGACCCTGATGTAAACAAGACGAAAGTCTTTCTCTGGTCTGCATCCCCTTAACAATTGTGTGTATTGAGCTGTACTGTATTGTACCCATTCTGCAATCTGTTAATAAAGTTTTCAATCAATCAATCAATCAAGGTGGCCATGCCCACCTTGATTGTGCAAAAAATACAAATAATAATAGAATAGAATAGAATAGATAATAGATCGACATGATAAAAGGTACTAAGATAAAATACTATACAATGCTAAGCTTAGGAATTAAAGGTAATGAGTCCTATATACACTACTATACAATATACTATACAATATACAGTTATACTATATAGAACTATACTATACTAGCTATACTAAACAAAAACATAGTTATGTTTTTTAACCCTTTCACTGCCACACTAGTAGTGTGATAGTAAAGGGTTAACCTTCTGTAGTGTGGCAGTGAAAGGGTTAACCGGCTGTCGTGTGGCAGTGAAAGGGTTAACCTTCTGTGTATTGTCACAGTGAAAGGGTTAACCATTTGGTAGTGAGGCAGTGAAAGGGTTAAAGTGACCTTTTCTTTTGTGTTTAAAGTGACCTGTAGTGTGTTTGTTTGTGAGAGAGTGCAGGATATGTGGTGTGTGTGTGTGTGTGTGTGTGTGTGTGTGTGTGTGTGTGTGTGTGTGTGTGTGTGTGTGTGTGTGTGTGTCTGTGTGTGTGTGTGTGTGTGTGTGTGTTCATGTGTGCTTGTGTGTGGAGAGATCAGTGTTCAGTGTTCTGATGACCTGGGGTCAAACAAATATTTGCTAATGTTTTTCTCTATTTGGTCTTTACAGGGTTAATAAGGAGTCATTCAAGGTAGCACAGTGTAGTCTAGGGCGGCCCACACACACGTGCTAGCATGAAGCGACGTTTGGAGACGGTATAATGCATGGTCACTACTAGGGCTGTCCCCGACTAAGGATTTGGATGGTCGACTAGGATTGGCCAAAATTTCCGTTAGTCGACTATTGGTCAACTAAAAAAAAAAAAAAAAAGTATAATCTTTTTTTTTTTTTTTTTTTTTTTTATCATTCCATTTGGGCTGTGGGCGGTGCTTAATGTCTGAAGGAGTCGACTGAAGGCTTCTTGTCCTCTGCAAAAGCATGCAATTGGTCCACTGATGGATACATCTTGATATTTGTCTAGTCTAGTGTGTTCATTAGATGGGTGAAATCCTCTTTCAGTGCCTCTGTGCCTGTTTTCGTAGGCAGTTAGCCTCTGGTATGCGTGCCATTAGCGTTAGCCACGCTTCTAGGCCTCTTTTCTATTGAAAAAAATGATAATTTTTTTCTTTTCTTTACATATTAATAATTTTATTTTTATTTTTTTATATTCGACTAAGAGGTTGGCCAGTCGACTACGGCCCCTTTCGACCGATTAGTCAACTAATCGATTAATAGGGGTCAGCCCTGGTCACTACTCACTAGCGACCCATGGACACACACGCATTGCTCACATCTAAGACTATATGCATGTATGTACAGTAGCCTATATGTATGCGTGTGTCTGCACACCCCCCCCCCCCCCCATGCACACAGAGCTTTAGCTTACAGTGCCATACTGCACCAGGCTAAACACCGATCCAGATACATCAACAACAACCACTAATCTAATGCTGATGTTGTTTCATCCTCTGGCTGGTAAATGCACTGACCTATAATTCACGAAGCCTCCCGTCGTCTATATTTGGCCTGGAACCAACCCATTATGCTCCACCGCCCTCCAATAGCCGTCATCGCCATCTGTGACGAGGCTCTCTATACCGAGCCCTTTCTTCCCTCCTTCCTTCCTTTCATCCACCTCTGTCCTCCTCTCCTCTCTCCACACAATGGGCTCTAATGTAGTCCATATTCAAGCGGGCTTCTCGTCTCATTACAAGACCTTACCCGTCGACCCCCCCCCCCCCCCCCCCCCACCCGTGCGCCACAATATCAATTATATATTATATCTAGGATGTCCGATATTATCGGCCTACCAATATTGGCATTAAAATGACATATCGGAAATTATCGGTATCGGTTAAAAATATATATATTTTTTTTATTATTATTATTACATTTTTTTTTTAACATTTATTTAACCTTTATTTACCCAGGCAAGCAAGTAAGAACAAATTCTTATTTTATTTATTGTGAAAGTATGCATAATGTTGTGTTTTTGGGGTTGGTATCGGTTGATATCGGTATCGGAAATTAAGAGTTGGACAATATCGGTATATCGGATATCGGTAAAAAAGCCAATATCGAACATCCCTGATTATATCACAAGATCTTTCCCTGAGAGGAGCAGCGAGTAGAAGGACGCACCTCGCTCCGCTCACGCCGCTCCTAAAGGCTCCCAGGTCTGACACTTTGAAAGGTTAAGGACTCCTGTTTACAGCTCGTCTCACATCGTTCTGTGCTGCACCACACATTTTAAGCATGATGTACAAATAATCCTTTTATGTTCAAGTTCCAAGTTTGCTCTTCAAGTCAAGTCAGAGTTTAAATTGTCACGGCATACAGGTATACAATGAAATGCGGCTGGTCTTGCCCGCGACGATGTGCAATACAGTGGTACAACATATAATAGAATCCAATAAAAATACAGTGGTACAACATATTAATAGAATCCAATAAAAAACAACAGTGCAATAAACAGGTACATGGTGTGCCATCTCGGTATCTGTACATAGTATTTACAGAGCATATAGGACATGCTAGGTAGCTTTAGTAGTGCAATACACTGTTCCTGATGTTATACTAATTTAAAGTGGCCTTTCCTCTGGCCATAAGTGTGCGTATGTGCGGCATGAGTGTTAAAGTGGCTAAAGTGTCACATATAAAATACATGTACATTACAGTGAAACGCTTGGTTCTGTATCAGCCCCTGAGAATGCGCTTCATACAGTACACATTAAAAGCAAGTAAAAGAGGAATAAGTCATAACACTATACAATATACAACTAAATAACAACTTAAGTACAAATGCAGACAATGAGGTACACAAATCCAAACTTAAAAAAAAATGCTAAATGAGGTATGGATGTAGTGCAAATCTCTGTAATACATAGATAACATATGGTGTAGTGTTTAAAGTGTCTAAATGTAGTGTTTTTAAAGTGAGTGTGTGCATGTGGACGTGTGTGAAATGAGTGGTTAAAAGTGTCATCAGTAATATATATATAATAGATAGTAATATATATATATAATAGATAGTAATATATATATATATATATATATATATATATATATATATATATATATATATATATATATATATATATATATATATATATATATATATATATCTGATGTACTCAGTTATAACTGTGAGCCTAGATCCATTTATTCATGTCCTAGATTCATGTCTTTCATTACCATGTGTTTCACTAAATCTCAGCCTGTGTCTGTAGCTACGTGGTCAAGATCTATTTGTGACCGTGAAGGCCAGTGGCATCTGTTGCTTAGGGCGTTTTCACACCTGGCTCGTTTGGAGCTGTTGATCCGAAACCTGGAGCGTTTACCCCCTATTTCGGTTCAGTTGGGCATATATGAACACAGCAATCACATTCTGTTGCGGAACAAAACAAGCGGGCCGAGACCACCTAGAGAGGGTGGTCTTGGCGCACTTCCAAAACCAAACGAACCCGACGCGACTCGTACGCTGTGAGAATGCAATCGACTTAACAAACCGACACAATAATAATAATAATACGTCGTGGGTCAACGTGGAGCAGCGATGAGGTACACTGCGTCGTTGATATTTGGGCAGACAATCACATTCGTCAGATGCTGGAGAACACGCACAAGAACACTGAAGTGTACAGACAGTTTAGTGACCGAATGAAGGAAAGGGGCTTTGAAAGGTCTGTCGAACAGTGTCGTGCTGCTGTTGCTGCACGTTGTTACAGCGGAGATACAACAAGCAGAGCAGACCCTGAAATGGTGTTTGTGTTGCCAGGTGTCAGTCAGCTGTGTCCCCGCCGCCGCGCAGGAGAGGAGAGCCGGGGTCTCTGTAGTGACGCTGCAACAGCAGCACCGTGCGGGACTCTCTCTCTCTCTCTCTCTCTCTCTCTCTCTCTCTCTCTCTCTCTCTCTCTCTCTCTCTCTCTCTCTCTCTCTCTCTC
>NC_140165.1:318019150-318059150 GCF_963971535.1 Notolepis coatsorum
CCCCCTCTCTCTCTCTCCCCCCCCTCTCTCTCTCCCTCTATCTCTATCTCTCTTCCCCCCCCTTTCTCTCCCTTACTCTCTCCCTCTCTCTTCCCCCCTCTCTCTCTCCCTTACTCTCTCCCTCTCTCTCCCCCCTCTCTCTCTCCCCCCTCTCTCTGTCCCTCTCTCTCCCCCCTCTCTCTCCCTCTCCCCCTCTCTCTGTTTCCATCTGGTAGTCTGGGCCCTCACAAAGAGAGATGAGATGTAAACGGTGTTGACATGTGTCTGCCCGGGGGGGCTGCGCCTTTTATATAAGCGCGCGGGCGGACGCGTGTTGAAACAGTCACACAGACGCTCCAGCTCCGCTCACGACACCCAATGCGTTCTGTCCCTTCATTCCTCTTCTCACCTGCCCCTCTGGGCTCCACCTCCGCTCCATACCAACCCATTTCCAGTTCCGCCTTCGCGTTCTGCGATCTGATTGGCCACTGACGTTTCTGGTCATGTGACATCTGCGCCAATCATGTGACGCCTGTTTCTATCACCGGTTAAGCTTAGGCACTCTTTCGAAGTTGGTTAAGGTTAGAGTTCACCTTAGATCAGATAGAACACCAGCCCTGATTCCAAACTCTAACCTTAACCAACTTCGAAAGAGTTGCCTAAGCTTAACCAGTGATAAACTAGGCGTTAGGTAGTTTGCAGGCTGTTCGAGGCGGAAATGGGCGCAGAAACAGGCGTCACGCGATTGGGCGCACATGTCACATGACCAGAAACGTCAGTGGCCAATCAGATCGCACCAGAAACGTCAGTGGCCAATCAGATCGCAGAACGCGAACGCGGAACTGAAAATGGGTTGGTAAAAAACTAGACGCCTCCATGCCGCCCCGTTAAAGGCACTCAGCGATGCGAGCAGTGACACAGAGAGAAAGGGAATGTGTGCATGTGCTCAGTTCTGCAAACAGTTTGCTCCTATAGCTGGCTGAACACAGCTGCATCGGTTCTAGTCGTCCCACAATCAGCTGATGACAAAGTGTAAACAAATTTTACTTTTACAAATAGAATAGTACTCGGATAGAAGTAAAATACCTCCATTCAAAATTATGAACACATTTGATGTTGACTGTACTTAAAGATAGTACAATCAACAATGAAAATGTTGTTGTTAAATCTCATTAATAATAGTTTACAGAAAGTATGTTGATGTGACATTACCTACGATGTTAGAGCTGTTGTTGTTGTTCTTGTTGTTGTTGTTGTTGTTGTTGTGAAAAGGATGAGTAAAGCCCTTTGATCTCTATCTATCCCTCTGGATATCAACAAAAATCAAGCCATTTCACTATCTGAGCTGACAGTCCATCACACACACTTATAAAACAAATCAAATGATACATCTGAAGCTAAAACCTCGTGACAAAGTAAGCAATGTATGACTGAACACCACTGTTCTATATATTTGAGTAAAAGTAAACATTCTCAACGTTCATGTTGAGATTACGCTAAATCTGATTACTTGACAGATCTGTCAAATCCTTGTTCTTCAAAGTAACTGCAGAGTTAAAATACATGTAGATGAGTATCAGTATATTTACTTTGACATGCTGTGAAGTAAGTTTATAACGCCCCCTACAGGGGAAATACTCAAGTACAGGTTCCCTTCTATAACTCGCCCTACAGGGGAAATACTAGGCCATGAAAATAACATTCTAATTCTTAATTCCAAAGCGCTTTACATCTTATGCCTCACATTCACAAATTCACACACCGACGGCGGAGGCGACCATGCAAGGTGCCAACCTGCTCATCGGGAGCAGTTAGGGGTTAAGTGTCTTGCTCAAGGACACTTCGACACGCTGCTCGGGAGGAGCGGGAATCAAACCGGGAACCTCCGGATTTCCAGACGACTGCTCTACCTCCCGAGCCACTGTCTACACAATGGCTCAATACAGCCAGATACAATACAGTGTCCTTGTGAAACTTGACCCAAAGGCTTCTCAACTAGCTGTGAATCGATACCGGTACCCAACGGTACCTTTTTTCGGTACTTTAGTCTCTAAAAATGTAATCTACCTACTTCAGTTGTGAAAAAAATAACCACACTCCATTCAAACAGACGGCAACAAACATGAAGTCAAGTCTCACTCGCGTGAGACTTCCGTCTACACCCTGGCCAGGTTACTCCTGGGTCCTAGTGCCCACCCATGTTACACTATATGTCATGCACATGTATTTTATATGTTAATAAAATTGCATTTATCTATAGTCCTCCTAATTCTGTCACTGTTTGATGTCACAAAGAAGGGTGTATCCGAAAGCTGTCTACAACATTTGTAACAGGTGATGAAAAAGTAAACAAATAAGTAACTATTAGACATTTGTTAATGATGAATAGGCTTCACTTCAGATTAGGGCACACAATAGCATCTGCAAATGATTTATAGATGTTTTATGAATGTCTTAACAAATCATTTGTTGAACATGAACAAATAAATGGAGGTACAGTATAGTAGTTTTTTCATTTAAAATTTTCAAAGCATCTACAAATGTGTTACTACACATTAAACAACATTATTTAATGATGAACAAATCAAGTACAAACAATGTTGATAATGAGTTATAAATAATGTAGAACTAATTTGTAAATGTTATACAAATATAGTTATAAATTATTTAATAATAATATACGAATGTATATAAATAATTTGTTCATGATTAGTTCATTATCTACAAATACCTTATAAAGGTCTTATAACTGAGTGTTATTATAAAGTGTTACCAATACTTTGAAGCTTCGAATATTAAAAAAAAGAAATAATAATAGATTAAAAAAAAATGTATTTGCTAAATCAACTATGCCTCTCTTTGTTAACTACAACAAGCAATGCTGTTTGTTATTTAAGATGAGGTCGGACTCGGCACTGACAGATTTGTGATCAATGTGCTGCTTTTATAAAGCCTCAAATGACGGATTACAATTATTTCATGAAAGCAAAGTGTTTAGTTTGTTTAAGATTTAAAAAGGTTTAAACTTTACAGCACTGACAAAGTTGAACAAATTGCTGTACAAGTCCCACAACATAAAACATTTTTATATATATATATATATATATATATATATATATATATTTATCTTTTTAATCTCGAAGCTTCGAATTAAAATCGAATCTCGGCCCCGAAGCTTCGAATGCCAAAGAAAAATGTGAAGGTCAGCCCTAATAATAATCACCATTTATATGAGCTTTATCACAGCCAGGTGTCTGTGTCTCAGTGTCCCCCGGCCAGGCGGTGTGCGTGGACGTGCCGTCGGAGAGGGAGGCGGTGGTCGGGCAGCCCATGAAGCTGACCTGCATCTTCTGCATGAAGAGGGAGGAGGTCAACGCCAAGACCCGGGTCGACTGGACCTTCCTTCCGTCCAACGGGGATGAGAGCGCTGAGCTGTATGAACCAGTAGGTTGTCGTTGTGTTACTGTGACATACAGTATATACCTGTAGGTTGTTGTGTTACTGTGACATAACACTGAGCTGTACAGTATATACCTGTAGGTTGTTGTGTTACTGTGACATAACACTGAGCTGTACAGTATATACCTGTAGGTTGTTGTGTTACTGTGACATAACACTGAGCTGTACAGTATATACCTGTAGGTTGTTGTGTTACTGTGACATAACACTGAGCTGTACAGTATATACCTGTAGGTTGTTGTTGTTGTTGTTGTTG
This sequence comes from Notolepis coatsorum, assembly GCF_963971535.1. Classification (NCBI taxonomy): domain Eukaryota; kingdom Metazoa; phylum Chordata; class Actinopteri; order Aulopiformes; family Paralepididae; genus Notolepis; species Notolepis coatsorum. The sequence continues at coordinate 318,022,845 of NC_140165.1, forward strand.
TTGTTGTTGTTGTTGTTGTTGTTGTTGTTGTTGTTGTTGTTGTTGTTGTTGTGTTACTGTGACATAACACTGAGCTGTACAGTATATACCTGTAGGTTGTTGTTGTTGTTGTTGTTGTTGTTGTTGTTGTTGTTGTTGTGTTACTGTGCTACTATTATATCCTGGCGCTGCTCTGATGGCTGCCTCTCTGATCGCTCCGACGAGACTGTGCTTTATTTTGTTAATTTTTATAGTATTAGGAGTTTTATTTGCACCAACTGTTGGTGCATTATATGTGTATGACCGTCAGTCAATCATTGACATTGGATTAAGAAAAACTTACCGTTTGGATTGCTCTCTGGATCGGATCGCTGAACAGCAGAAATGGCCCACCGAGATCCTTTGTTATGCCGGCCATGGACAAGACCACCAAAAGCCGCCGCGAAGACGAGGAAAAAGGGCTGGGATCCGAAACAGGCTGAGATCCAGACGACACCGTACACCACTTCCCAGTATATTGCTAGCCAATGTACAATCAATAGACAATAAACTGGATGACATCCGAGCAAGGATTCAATATCAAAGAGACGTTAGGGACTGCAATGTCCTTTGCTTCACCGAAACATGGCTAACACCGGAGGTTCCAGATCACGCGATTCAACCAGCGGATCATTTCTTTATCCATAGGAAGGATCGGACACAATCAGAGTCCGGTAAACAACGTGGTGGAGGTATTGCCTTCATGTTTAACAAAAATTGGAGTGATCCAACGAATGTGAAGGAATTATCCAATCACTGCTCCCCAGAACTGGAATATATAACCATCAAGTGTCGTCCTTTCTTCCTCCCGAGGGAGTTAACGGCGATCATCCTGGTCGGAGTGTATATTCCACCGCAAGCCAACAACAACGCCGCGCTCTCCAGACTACACGACGAGGTAAACAATATACAAGCGACGAACGTTAACGCCGCCATTTTAGTACTGGGAGATTTCAATAGCGCCAATCTGAGAAAGGTATTGCCTGATTTCTACCAGCATGTGACTTGCAACACCAGAGGCGGTAACATCCTAGATCACTGTTACACGCAATTTAAAGGTGGCTACAAGGCTCATTCTGATAGTGGCTTTGGCAAGTCAGATCACGCATCCATTTTCCTTACACCAAAGTACAGACAAAGAATTAAAAGTACTCCCGTAGTCTCGCGAGAGGTGCAGAAATGGGATGTGACGTCAGAGGATACACTAGTGTCAGTGTTTCACAACACAGACTGGATTGTATTCCGCGACACAGATAACATTAATGCCTACACGGAGACAGTGCTGGACTATGTCTGTACTAGGGTGAAAGAAACAATCCCCACTACCAAAATGAAAGTTTACCCAAATCAAAAACCCTGGGTAGACAAATCCGTCCGTGAAGCTCTGAGAGAGCGCACCAAAGCATACAATGACGGCCTAGTGGCAGGCAACATGAACGACCACAAGGTGGCGCAACACAACGTAAGGAGGACAGTGTCAGAGGCCAAACGGCGCTACAGGGATAAAATTGAACTCCAGTTTGAACAAGCTGACTCTAGAGCTATGTGGCAGGGGCTCAAAACGATGACAGACTACAAAGGCGCCTCCCTCAAACTGAACAGTGACATCTCCTTAGCAAACGACCTCAATACCTTCTATGCGAGGTTTGATGCTGGTAATAACAACACCAGCTCACAAGCCTCGGCAATGGGGGGGGGGGGGTCGGCTGCTGATGGAGGCGCAGTGTTCAGGGTAACAGAGCATGAGGTGAGGCGGACCTTTAAAAAAGTGAATATCAGGAAGGCAGCAGGTCCGGACGGCATCCCCGGCCGCGTCCTAAAAGTCTGTGCCGACCAACTGGCCCCAGTATTCACTGACATATTTAACCTGTCCTTAGAACAGGCTGTCATCCCCACCTGCCTGAAGAAGTCCACTATTATCCCTGTACCCAAAAAATCCAAGCCTGCTTGCCTCAACGACTACCGCCCTGTAGCTCTCACCTCCATAGCCATGAAGTGCTTTGAGAAGCTAGTAAAGGGCTACATCTGCTCCTCCCTCCCCATCAACATGGACCCCCTGCAATTTGCATACCGCCCCAACAGGTCCACGGAGGACGCCATATCCCATGTGCTGCACACAGCAGCATCACACCTGGACAAGAGGCAGGGGAACTATGTGAGAATGCTATTCATCGACTACAGCTCGGCATTCAATACCATAGTCCCCTCCATACTCATAGCCAAGCTCAGGGACCTGGGCTTGGGCTATGACCTCTGCCAGTGGGTCTTGGACTTCCTGACTGGCAGACCCCAGGTGGTGAGAGCAGGCAACTGCACCTCCTCATCCATCACCCTCAACATAGGGGCCCCCCAGGGCTGTGTTCTGAGTCCCCTCCTCTACTCCCTGTACACACACGACTGTGTGGCTCAGCGGAGTAGCAATACAATCGTCAAATTTGCTGACGACACAGTGGTGGTGGGCCTGATCTCTGCCAACGACGAGAGGGCCTACCTGGAAGAGGTCAAGGTCCTGGCGGGATGGTGCCAGGAAAACAGCCTCTCCCTGAACGTCAGCAAAACAAAGGAGATGATTGTGGACTTCAGGAGGTCGGGGGTCAAGGACTACAGCCCCCTCAGCATCGACGGGGCACCGGTTGAGAGAGTCAACAGCTTCAAGTACCTCGGAGCCCACATATCCGAGGACTTGAAATGGACCATACACATTAACAGTGTGGTGAAGAAGGCACGACAACGCCTCTACTTCCTCAGGCGCCTAAGGAAGTTCCAAGTCAGCCAGAAGATCCTTAAGAACTTCTACTCATGTACAATAGAGAGCATCTTGACCGGCAACATCACCTCCTGGTTTGGGAATAGCACTGCAAAAGACCAAAGCAGACTACAAAGAGTGACACGTTCAGCCGAACGCACAATTGGAGGGGGGCTCCCCACCCTCCAGAACATTTACTACAAGCGTTGCAAGGGGAAGGCTAAGAGAATTATTAAGGACTCGAGCCACCCGAACAACTGCCTCTTTGAACTGCTGCCGTCAGGCAAGCGGATACAGGAGTCTCAAGGCGAGCACAGAAAGACTCAGAAGTAGCTTCTATCCCCAGGCCATCAGGCTGCTAAACGAACAATGAATGAACACTACACAACAACAACCACCAAACACACATAGCACACACATCCACACGCACACACTCACTTTAAACAAACACACTGTAGCACCCACTACACACACTTTATAGCACACACCCACTTTAAACAAACACACTGTAGCACCCACTCCCCACACTTTATATTTATGGATGAAGGATTGCACTACAACTCGTACACCTTACTGTAAATTGTACCTAAAATTGTACCTCATCCCATTTCTGCTTTGCACTAGATAGTACTGTACATTAGTACACTGCATAGTTGTGTATTGTATATTATATGGTAACTCAGAACATTGTACATATGTCTATACCGAACAACTGTGACCTCATTTTCTTCTTCTAAATTCATGCTATATTATGTTATTATGTTATTTGATACTATCTTGTCTAGCACAGTCTCTGGAGCGTAACAGTAAGAAGCATTTTGTATGAAAGTATTCTGTACTTCTGTATGACAACTATTAAAGAACTTGAACTTGAACTTGTGACATAACACTGAGCTGTACAGTATATACCTGTAGGTTGTTGTTGTTGTTGTTGTTGTTGTGTTACTGTGACATAACACTGAGCTGTACAGTATATACCTGTAGGTTGTTGTTGTTGTTGTTGTTGTTGTTGTTGTTGTTGTTGTTGTTGTTGTTGTTGTTGTTGTTGTGTTGCTGTGACATAACACTGAGCTGTACAGTATATACCTGTAGGTTGTTGTTGTTGTTGTTGTTGTTGTTGTTGTGTTACTGTGACATAACACTGAGCTGTACAGTATATACCTGTAGGTTGTTGTTGTTGTTGTTGTTGTTGTTGTTGTTGTTGTTGTTGTTGTTGTTGTTGTGTTACTGTGACATAACACTGAGCTGTACAGTATATACCTGTATGTTGTTGTTGTTGTTGTTGTTGTTGTTGTGTTACTGTGACATAACACTGAGCTGTACAGTATATACATGTAGGTTGTTGTTGTTGTTGTTGTTGTTGTTGTTGTTGTTGTTGTTGTTGTTGTTGTTGTTGTGTTACTGTGACATAACACTGAGCTGTACAGTATATACCTGTAGGTTGTTGTTGTTGTTGTTGTTGTTGTGTTACTGTGACATAACACTGAGCTGTACAGTATATACCTGTAGGTTGTTGTTGTTGTTGTTGTTGTTGTTGTTGTTGTTGTTGTTGTTGTTGTTGTGTTGTTGTTGTGTTACTGTGACATAACACTGAGCTGTACAGTATATACCTGTAGGTTGTTGTTGTTGTTGTTGTTGTTGTTGTTGTTGTTGTTGTTGTTGTGTTACTGTGACATAACACTGAGCTGTACAGTATATACCTGTAGGTTGTTGTTGTTGTTGTTGTTGTTGTGTTACTGTGACATAACACTGAGCTGTACAGTATATACCTGTAGGTTGTTGTTGTTGTTGTTGTTGTTGTGTTACTGTGACATAACACTGAGCTGTACAGTATATACCTGTAGGTTGTTGTTGTTGTTGTTGTTGTTGTTGTTGTGTTACTGTGACATAACACTGAGCTGTACAGTATATACCTGTAGGTTGTTGTTGTTGTTGTTGTTGTTGTTGTTGTTGTTGTTGTTGTTGTTGTTGTTATTGTGTTACTGTGACATAACACTGAGCTGTACAGTATATACCTGTAGGTTGTTGTTGTTGTTCTTGTTGTTGTGTTACTGTGACATAACACTGAGCTGTACAGTATATACCTGTAGGTTGTTGTTGTTGTTGTTGTTGTTGTTGTTGTTGTTGTTGTGTTACTGTGACATAACACTGAGCTGTACAGTATATACCTGTAGGTTGTTGTTGTTGTTGTTGTTGTTGTTGTTGTTGTTGTTGTGTTACTGTGACATAACACTGAGCTGTACAGTATATACCTGTAGGTTGTTGTTGTTGTGGTACTGTGACATATAGGGCTGCAACGATTAGTCGACATAATCGACGACGTCAATTATAAAAAATCGTCGACGAGAAATTGTTGCGTCGATTAGTCATTAAAAAAATAAAATAATTTTTTATTTTTTTTTTTATTTTTTTGCACTACCTATCTTTGTGAAAGTGGCTTCTCAGCTCTGGTCCAGCTGAAGACTTCCTAGCTTAACATAACAGACCGACAGTAAGTTTGGGGGAACTAATGGGATGACTGGGGATGTTGTTTGGTCCTGACAAGAGTCTCAAAGCAACTCTGAGGTCATGCTCAATGTCCAATCTGTTCCTCTGCTCTGTCTTCAGCTGGACCAGAGCTGAGAAGCCACTTTCACAAAGATAGGTAGTGCAAAAAAAAATATATATATATATTTTTTTATATAATTGTTTTTCGATTAGTCGACTAATCGAAAAAATAATCGACAGATTAGTCGACTACCAAAAATAGTCATTAGTTGCAGCCCTAGTGACATAACACTGAGCTGTACAGTATATACCTGTAGGTTGTTGTTGTTGTTGTGTTACTGTGACATAACACTGAGCTGTACAGTATCTACCTGTAGGTTGTTGTTGTTGTGTTACTGTGACATAACACTGAGCTGTACAGTATATACCTGTAGGTTGTTGTTGTTGTGTTACTGTGACCTCACCACACTCAGATCTACCTGTTTGAGCTCTCTCTCTCTCTCACACACTCAGATCTACCTGTTTGAGCTCTCTCTCTCACACACTCAGATCTACCTGTTTGAGCTCTCTCTCTCTCTCTCACACACTCAGATCTACTTGTTTGAGCTCTCTCTCTCTCACACACTCAGATCTACCTGTTTGCGCTCTCTCTCTCTCTCTCTCTCTCTCTCTCTCTCTCTCTCTCTCTCTCTCTCTCTCTCTCTCTCTCTCTCTCTCTCTCTCTCACACACACACTCAGATCTACCTGTTTGAGCTCTCTCTCTCTCTCTCTCTCACACTCAGATCTACCTGTTTGAGCTCTCTCTCTCTCACACACACTCAGATCTACCTGTTTGAGCTCTCTCTCTCTCACACACTCAGATCTACCTGTTTGAGCTCTCTCTCTCTCTCTCACACACTCAGATCTACCTGTTTGAGCTCTCTCTCTCTCTCTCTCTCTCTCTCACACACTCAGATCTACCTGTTTGAGCTCTCTCTCTCTCTCTCTCTCACACACACTCAGATCTACCTGTTTGAGCACGAGCAGTCCCAGGACGTGGAGGGTCCGTGGCGCGGTCGTCTGATGTGGAACGGCAGCAAAGACCTGCAGGACTTGTCCATCAGTATCCGCAACGTCACGTTCGGCGACAGCGGCACCTACCGCTGCCAGGTGTTCCGGCAGTTTGAGTTTGACTTTTTCACACCTTCCACCACCAAAGAAAAGGTCATCGAGCTGTCGGTGAAAGAGAAAGGTAAGATGCCACGCCTTCAACACCGCACTCCCTCCCCCCTCCCCCGTGCTCCTGCCCCCTCTGCCGAGGCCAGTCTCCCCAAAGGCTTGATAGCACTTTACCCTCGGACGGCGCTGTTCAGTGTGGTGTATGATGATGAGGTGAATACCGTATTCAGAACTCTTATCTTCTGTATCTGGTGTCTGGAGAAAAAGCTGTGCACATGGGCTGGGATCTCCCCAAACGAACCATCTTTTCGTGTCCATATGGCTGCATTTATATAGCGCTTTTATCCAAAGCGCTTTACAATTTGTTCCTAAAATATTTTTACCCATTCGCTCACACGTTCACACACCGAAGGCGGAGGCAACCATGCTCATCGGGAGCGATTAGGGGTTAAGTGTCTTGCTCAAGGACACTTCGACACGCTGCCCGGGAGGTGCGGGAATCGAACCGGGAACTTCCGGATAACCAGACGACTGCTCTACCTACCGAGCCACTGTCGCCCCATATACAAAGCTATTCAGCTTATATAACGTCCAGCCAGTGCTTGGTACATTGCTGTTCCTTGATGCTGCAGAGTGCTAGGTCCTTTGCTGTGCAGGGTCCACCTAACAGAGGACATGGAAGGAGGCGCTCCATGGTCTGGGGATCTGTGCCACAGTCGCATGTGGTCGGGCCACTAAGAGAACCCCATCTGCTCAGGGCTTCCCTAGAACGGCCCCAAACTAATGATATATCCTAAATCCTAATATGTATGGCTTTCCCCAAATATAGAGATTATATCTCAAGATTAAGGATTTCCCCTAACTAGAGGTATATCCCACGCTGTCTGTCTTTTTAATATTATAATAATAATAATAAACTTTATTTGTATAGCACCTTTCATACAAGAATTGCAGCAAAAAAGACAGGCATAGAACATTGGCAGATCAAGATCAATGCATAAAGTGCAGACATAAAATAAGTATAAAATGAGCATCAAAATAGAACATTAAATCACATAGTTCTTCACATTAAGGCCTCTTTGTTTACGGTTTGATACATTTTAAAATAGACGGTATAAATAAAAGAGCAAAATAGAGTAAACGGAGTAAAATAGTGCAATAAGCAGAGATACGGTATTGAATTGTAGGAATCAGTTTAATGATACATCCTGGTGAACCAGATGGTACTGTATGTGCACGGACTGACTGGCTACCTAACTGGCCCCTCTGCCCCACCATAGACCCAGCTGTGTGTTGTTCTTTGTGGGCACAGTTTGTGGGTGTTTGATGGGGAGGCACAAGGTCAACAGTTGATGGTCACGTTGAAAGGAAACACCATCTGAAAGCCGAGAGATGAATCTGGGCTCTGTGTGTCGATCTATTCTAGCCGTGAATCCGTTTTGATTTCGCGCCTCTTCAAATTATAGCTACGTTTAGCGTGTATAATGGCTTAAAACATCAAAGCATACAATGGCCATTTTCCCAAGCTCAATTATGTGTAATAGATTGCTACCGTACATTTTGAATTGATACCATTAGCTGATTGAGTACAAAACCAAACCACTTTTGATCTCTCAAGCAGTGAAAAGAAATGGTTGGAAATACCTCCAAAAACAGCACATTTAAGACCAAAACCACGAAGAACACCTTTGATAATCTGGGGATTTCTGCAAGGATTGTTTTCTTTCACCTGCGAGTGGACGGGGAGCTCTTTTTTCTTCTGAAAATGCCTCAGAATTCCCCACTTACTGTCAACGTCGTACATCATCCTCTGAGTGAACCGGGTCTCCAGTTTCTGGGTGTAGCGCTTCACGAGGCTGTGATTATCCTGGAGGTCATAATACATCATTTCTGTGACGTCTGTGAGGTCAGAGAACTGGCTAACATGAGGAATAACATCGTCACACATCAATGCAGTGGAACATATTTGGATCCATAAGGAGCCTCCGCTTTCCAGTCAGACTGTTCGGGGACCACAGCGTGCAGGAATAGGCAAATAAATCGTTTTTTTTAAATAGGAAAATATAACACATTTGTACTGCATGCGGAAAAACTGCACGGCTGGCAACTTCCATGGAACTAGCTTCAATAATTGATAGTTAAGTATTGTTCAGAGACGATTTTGGCTGGCAGGAAGTACTGCTGCAAAAGAAAATTGGCGCTGCGATGGCAAGCTCCACACTCTCTGCCCTTTAATCACTGGAAACAGTTATTAGCTGATGTTGTAACAATGGAGCTTTCTACAGCTAGATTAAATGGTGCAAGCTATCAAACAATAGATAGCTGGAACCATATTCTCTATCAAGTTAGGACCTTTACTATATAGCTAGCAGGACATAACTAAATATATCTGTATAATTCCTTTTATTTTTATATTTTTTTGATCTTTGTTGAAATCTCTGTTCATTTATTTTTCTTCTCAGGCCTATGACGGGGTGGGTTGGGGGGGGGTTACTATTATTATTATTATTATTATTATTATTATTATTATTATTATTATTATTATTATTATTATTATTATTATTATTATTATTATTATTATTATTATTATTATTATTATTATTATTATTATTATTATTATTATTATTATTATTATTATTATTATTATTATTATTATTATTATTATTATTATTATTATTATTATTATTATTTTATTTAATTTTTGTCAACAGTGGCTGGTGCAGGGGTTAGGGGGTAGGATTTTTTTTTTAAATGAGGCAAGGGGCAAGCCAATGCGTGTAATTGGCAAATAATTAAAATTTATGTTTTATGTGCATTGTATGCCTGTACCTGTGCCTTTTCTTCCAAAAAATGAAATAAAAATATAAAAAAAATAAATAAAAAATTGATAGTCCCATGGAGTTTGGGCTGTAAAGGTGAGCTAATGTGGGACCATGGGTTAGATATGATGTGCCACCCAAATTCAGAATTTACCTATCTCAAACCCCACCCTCTTTTCTTGAACCCCTAATCAGTGTTGCTTTCCTCTGTCGCCCGAATGAAGCCCTGAGCAGCGTAACCTCTTAGGGTAAGATCTGTAGGTCCTGTTAGGTCTGAAGTCAATAACCTTCCCCTCGTATCGTAACCTGTTCGGTCTGAAGTCAATAACCTTCCCCTCGTTTCGTTTGTCATATCTGACCCGTTATAAGTCGTCACCCGGTTCCCAGTCACGGCCCATGTGCTCAGAGACCATTTTGAAAACCAAACCAGTTCCATTGCAATTGAAACAACTCAATTGAAATGAGATGTGCTGTATGTGGATTCTGGAAATTGAAAACACAATAGCCCAGTTTGAAGTCAATATGAAACATCATAGTGCCCAAAACCATTTGGGGAAATTCATCTCGGGCCTGTTTACTGTAGGTACAGGAACCCAGTGAGGAACCACTGTGGTGTGTTTACTTCTGTACTTTGTGTCGTCCTGATATTCAGTATATATACTGGTATGATATCTATCCTTTGAGGTTGACTCGATTGTTAAATAGACAAACGTCAACGCATCACACATCATTATTTTATCTTCGTTTTTTATAGATACGTTGGTGTCACTACGTAATAGGTTTCTGTTACTAACAACCTGTTTCCCTCCCCTTTGTTTTGACCGTACTGTAGAAATAACGGTGTGTTTTGTTCCGTCTGTCTTGCATCGTTTGCCAAAGCATACGTATGTTGTCAGTGAAGGGGTTTCATTCTAACCAACCACTTTGCTATCTATTATAATGGGGTAACGTATTCCTGCTTCCTGAATGCTTGGCTTGCCCAATGTGTCGCTCTCTACTTTGATGACGAATATACAGCGCAACGTGTATATTTGGAACTTCTCAACTGTCCCCATAACCTATGACGTTGCAGTATCTCTATCTGCGTCCGCACTGTTGGAGGCATATAGGGAGGTGTAGTGGTTACGTCATTGCCATTTTTTCGTGTTCCACCCTCTGTCCAACGCAACGTATTTCCCCATTGTCCATTTCTAAATCGCCTCGTTTAAAACAAATAAAGCATTACTACTACTACTATTACATTTACATTTTACATTTACATTTACATTTACATTTTACATTTACTATTACTACCACTACCACTACCACTACTACTACTACTACTACTACTACTACTACTACTACTACTACTACTACTACTACTACTACTACTACTACTACTACTACTACTACTACTACTACTACTACTACCACTACTACTACTACTACTACTACTATTACTACTACTACTACACACTCGTCCATCTTATAGAATAATGAGCTATTCTCACACGTGAACACAGTTCGTCTTGATGTGGAATGAGGGTGATGATGATCAATATGATATGATGAGGCTGTTGTTCCCCTCCTAGCCACTGAAGACAGCGCAGAGCTGTACTCTGAGGTCATGATGTACCTGTTGTTCCCCTCCCAGCCACTGAAGACAGCGCAGCGCTGTACTCTGAGGTCATGATGTACCTGTTGTTCCCCTCCCAGCCACTGAAGACAGCGCAGCGCTGTACTCTGAGGTCATGATGTACCTGTTGTTCCCCTCCCAGCCACTGAAGACAGCGCAGCGCTGTACTCTGAGGTCATGATGTACGTGCTGCTGGTGATGCTGACCTGCTGGCTCCTGGTGGAGATGGTTTACTGCTACAGGAAGATCTCCAGGTCTGACGAGCAGACACAGGACCCCACGTGAGTACACACACACACACACACACACACACACACACACACACACACACACACACACACACACACACACACACACACACACACACACACACTGTGACAGAGTGGGGCTGTCACTGACGCCGGGGCAGCACCCACGCACACACACATACACACAACAGTCACTCATCATATACATTCATACATAATCAAACATGCATACATATTCATTAATCTAATCATACATGCATTTATACATATTACCATACATTCATATATCCATTCATAGATATATTTATTTATTGTGTTGTGTTGTGTGGTGTACATATATTTATTTATTGGGTTGTGTATATGTATTTATTTATTGGGTTGTGAGGGTATTGGTGTTGGAGGTTGTTTTTATATAATGTGTGTAGGAAACGGCAAATCAATTGATGTGTAGCACCTGTTTAGTCATGTTAATTTAATTATGTGTGGCACCTGTGGAGGGGGAGGAGTCCAGGTGTCGTGAGGGCTGCGTGCCCAAGGTTTGGGGTTCTTGACCTGCTCTGTTACAATGAAGGTAACTTAGGGAAGCGCCGTAAGTGTTTTGTTTTTTTTGTGTCGGGCTTGCCCTGCTCTGTTACAATGCTGGTAACTTAGGGAAGTGCCGTAAGAGTTTTGTTTGTCTGTTTATCAAGTGAAGTTATTGTGGAACTCATTTGATATTCCAGGTAGTATAGTGTAATTTTTGTTATTTCGATTGTCACTTTTTGTAAACTAATGTCACCTCTGCACCGTGGATGGCCGGCAAATAAAACAACACCAAGATAATCGACTACGCCATCATTTGTGTGAGTTTGGAGGGGAGAGGAGAAGGACCCCGCCACACACACACACACACACACACACACACACACACACACACACACACACACACACACAGGACCCCAAGTGAGTACACACACACACACACACACACACACACAGGACCCCACGTGAGTACACACACACACACACACACTGAAGACTGAAGCTTGTAACAGATATTTACTTGAGTAAAATCATGGAATTAATGTAAAATCAACACAAAGAAAGTATATTTAGATTCAAAGACTATTTTAATAGCTTTCTTTGAATACAGTGTCTCACCTGTGAAATACAAATGTTCAACAAAACCATCAACATTGACTCAGCTTTAAAGACCTCTTTCTTATATCCGCAGAAATGAAAACAACCCAGGCCTATATGTTAAAGTGCAGATTGGCTTAGAGGACGATAATGTCTTGTATGAACTACCAGTAATATAAATCATACACAACAAAAATGTGTTCCATCTTCATGTCAGATGATTTTCAAAAAGGTGCATGAGTCGACGCAAAAAAGAACAAGCAAAGATACTGCTGAAAGTTCAGAACGTTGAAGATCTTTCACTCCATAGATTAATCTAGATACATTTATTTTAATGCTTTAAATCATTTGAATTAATCTCAAAAGTTAAAGCATTAACTTTGACAGCCCTAATATATATATATATATATATGTATATATCAGACCGACTATAGGCTAGGCTATATATTTAAGCTATAATGTCCAAACAGAGAAACTACCACCACCACCTAAAGAATGCTTATATTATACTTTGTTTTATCCACGTTGAGAGTGAACAACAGGTAGGCAGCGAGGTGCCAGGTAGCGCTTGCTCAACATGAATAAAGTCGGTGGACAGCGCCTGGTGCTGAAACGCGGTCACTCGTCAGAACGGCTTGTCAAATGACTCTCGCCGGATAGCTCGCCTTGTAACTCGAGACCCGAAGCACGCAATAGGTTGAGTGTGGTGATGATCGAAAGGCAGCAAATTAAACTTTCAAACAATGTGTTGTGATGATCGGCGAAAAAAATGCAGCCCGGAGCAGACAGACGAGGGCAAAGTGTATTTTATTAACAAGCAGTGTGGCATGAAATTAAAACACCAGTTCAGTAAGTAATTCAAACTTTATCTTTACTTCTAGTGACGGTACCACACATGTGAACAGTAGCCTAACAATGCAATTAAACTGACGTCAAATCTGAGCAAAAAAAAAAGCTGAATCCGCTTCAAGAAGACGCGATACATTAGGTATATATATACAAATTACAACGAGACATTCATTAACTAAATAAAAAATAACAATTTGGCTTTTAACCCTCTCAAGCCGGGCTCAACACTATAGACATGTTTTGCAAAACATTAAATATCTTTGGATCCGTTTGTGATAAAGACTGGCTTAGATTGTCATCTCAAAATTGAGGGGTAGAAGTAAAGAATAGAATCTTGAAATATCTAGATTGGTTGTTTTCTCTGGACTGCGTCTAATCCGCTGTGTCTATCTATTCATCGTATATCTATGTCTGTCACAATAGCCAGTGGAAATGCTAGAAATGGTCACGTGGACTGGGAGAACCAATGGAACCAATTCCTATAGTTTCTCAATAGTCCAGAACGGGCCGTCAGATAGACGCACTGGTTGCGCGTAATGTAGGATGGATAGACCGATAGAGAGAGGCGCTTGTCTCTGGTTTTATAATACAATGGCAAAAAGACAAAGGTATAATGTTCAGTGCAAACATTTATTATATATAATAATGGAAAGTAGAAAAAACTGCTCGTTTACAGTTTATTATGCCACCTATGCAGCTCGTTTATTTGTATCCATGTTATGCCTCTCCCACAAATGTATGTCTTAGTTATAAGGTGGTCTGTCACAGAGTTAAAAATGTTCCATTATCAATTGATTAAATTAGCCATTTGGGGACGTTGCATTGACTTCTACTGCTTAGCCCCTGAGCCTAACTGTAACCATAACAACTACACCATACCTCCATAACTCTATAACCATAACTCTAACTCTACCCTCTGACCCAAACATCTGATTTTTTCCAAATTGCGAACTCTGGTGCTTTGGTCCCCAATTGGACAAGCCACTTTCAATCAGCTGGTTTGTAGTCTGAATGCTTTAGGCTTAAGTCAGGAACGAACACACACACACACACACACACACACACACACACACACACACACACACACACACACACACACACACACACACACACATGCACGCGCACGCACGCATGCACACACCCACACACACACACGCACACACACCCATATATATATATATATATATATATATATATATATATATATATATATATATTCGAGGGGGAGATGAAGTGAAAAGGGTAAATTAAATGGCAGAAATATAATTGAGTTGTGATTGTACGAGCTGCCGCCTCATCGGAGCGTCCCACAGCAGTCATCCATCACCGCTGCAGTCTCCCGGCCGGTACCTCTGTCTGCAGAACTCCGGGTGGTTCAGTTCGGTTCAACCCTCTCGCTATTATTCGACTCCATCAGAAAGTGACCTTTCTGCGCCACCTTTCGTCGTCGGGGGGGCTGACGTCGGGGGGGCCCGTGTGGTCGGGTCGGCTCTGGTGGTTAAGTCGCGGGGCTGACGGAGCCAAAGCAGCAGCTCAGTTTCAGAAAAGGGGTTTTTATAGCGAAGCCGGCCGGTTCTGATTACCGGTGACACTGAGCGCCTGGTAATCCAGTGACGGTGTTTAGTAGCGAGACGCGCGGAGAAGTGATCACGCTTTATTCCTGCTGGCTGCTGATTAACGAGACACGACACGTGTGGCGCTGCACGGCCTGCAGGGGGTGCTATACAGGAGGGGTGCTACAGGGAGGGGTGCTACAGGGAGGGGTGCTACACATAGATATATATAGAACACTAGATAGCTTAAGGCGGAGTCACCAGCGTCACTGAACCGCCGCCATCTTGTAAGGGTCAGCCTTGAGTGAGTGAGCTGCACAGACAAAAATACTCATAACTCGCTGAAATATTGACGGATTTACAAACGGGTTGGTTTGCTATAAACATCAAAGATGTAGTTATAATACTGCATACTTATAAAAAAAAAATTTAAAGATGTTTTTTTTTTACAAACCGCTTGAATCATAGCCACGTTAATAATGCTTGTAATAAACCAAACCGTTTGTAAATCCGTCAATATTTCAGCGAGTTATGAGTATTTTTGTCTGTGCAGCTCACTCACTCTCACTCAAGGCTGACCCTCCCAAGATGGCGGCTGTTGTGAAGGGCCAGATTAAACCGAATATATATATTTATTTATATATATATATTTAATTGTATTTGTATATTCTCTAATATTCCCTGATATCCCTTGTATATTCCTTGTACAATATGCATTGAATATCCATTCTAGCCTACTGAACATCCCATAATAGTCTCCATTCTACTATTGGTCGAGACCTTGGTGCCAGGCTGCCATACCCCTCAGACCCAGTTCAAACGTACCGCTCGACATGTACGAACAAGTCCTAGTTCCGCGTAGGAATTTGGCTACCGCACCACTAATGGGACTATTTGTTCATAGTGCGTATATATACTGCGCTACTAAAGTAGGACTTTCTTTTCAGTCCAGTTTCTTACCCTCCAATAGAGTCACAGACGTAAAGCCTCCCCGCGATGCCACGTGTGGGAGTAAGGCCAAGTTCGGCCTACCATCGGTATTGAGACATCGTGTATATTAATATTTGAATAGTCATATTTGGCACTATATCGTCGAGTTGGACGTAGTCTATTAAGCTAATAATAGTCTGTTAATATATAGTGCTTCGTGCGGTGAGAATACTACCGTAGTCAGTACCCCATCGTTTCGGGCAGAGAACTGGCTGCTTACCCAGGGTGGTTGACCCTATGTGAAGCTGCACCCGAGGAGCCCCAGAGCCGACGAGCGAGTGGACCTGTATACCGGATTATTCTACCGACGACAGCCCGCCTTCCCAGGCACGGATTATGCTTTGGATACTTTGATTATTCTATGGATAAAGACCCCCGACACTACCGTGTGTTGGAACCCCCCCCCCTGGAGAGACGAGGTCTCTCCACATCTCTCCCCCGTGGACCGGAGAGAGCCGGCCCACAAAGAGTCCACCTGCTTTCATCTGTGGTCCAAGGATCGCCGGCGCATTGAACGGCACTACAGTGGGTTCACCTGGGATACCCTTGGCCGGACGAGGCAGCTGGATTCTACCCCCCCCCCCTCCTACTCCTGTCGGCTTACAAGCGACCGGATTAACCCCCTCTAGTGTATCCAGCCTATAATCATTAAAGTATCATTGCTGTTATTCCTTAACTATTCCAGGTCGTATATTTACCACCTGCACCTTCAGAGATTGGACATTATCTATTGATATACCGACGAATACTCCTTGCCATAAAAGTGCATACTATTTCAATTCATAAATGTAATTAAGTGATTAAGTGCTTATTCTACACACCATCGCTGTGTAGGAAATAAAGACCTGTTTCTAATTCGTACATTTGTGTTGGATCCGTTTCATCTACGTGAGAGTGTTCATGATAATATATTTATGCCGTGTACTGGGTGGCCGAATATTAAGTACAAAGGTAGTGGTAGTAAGTATCATATCTAGTAATACAGTCAGGGAATTGTACCCCTCAGTTACAATTGGTCCTTCGAGCCGGAGGGTAATTAGTGTAATATTAATATAGTGTTATTAATATTGAAATGGCCTATGATGAACACTCCACGAAACGATCCTCCTAACCAACGCCCGCAGCGCGAACGACGGCTCCCTCAGTACTTAGAGGCTTACGCTGTCAGTCAACAACCTAGTCTTCTACTAACAGTAAACGCGGTAAAACTAGAAAGTAAAAGTATGTCTAACCCCAACGCCCAGACTACCCCGACCATAGAGGCCCCTACGGGCTCTAATGTAACTGACCAAGTTCACGGTGGGGACCAGTGGGAACCAGACATGACTTCACACCCCGCCAGTACTGAAGAAGTAGTCCCCGATGAGTCCCGGGAGGAATACAACGCTACCGAGAGAGAACTCGGCACGGAAGAAGACGGGGAGAGCACCGTGGAGATAGAGCTCCAAGGCTCCGCAAGGAGTACCCCGAGGGAAGGCTCCCCTATACAACCGCCTTCTCCCAGCGAGGCAGAGAGGACCCTACAGCAGGCATTCCTCGTCAGCCTGAAAGCCTCTACTGAACGCGATAGACTCCAGGGTGAACGCGATCGATTGCAGATACAGCAACGGAGCGAAGAAGAGCACATACGCCTGGAAATAAGACGCATTCAGATGGAAGAGAATGTGGCCCGAGACCGAGCAGACAGCCAGCGAGCAGCTGCTGGTGCTCTACGGGACGCAGAGCGCGACAGACAGCAAGCGCAACTAATAGAACAGCTGATCAGACGGACAACACCCTCTCCCTCCGCCAGAGGCTCCAGGAACTCGTCTAGACACACCTCCAGGGCGGCATCCCCTAGCCGAGTAAACAACCCTGAACTTGACCAACAGACGAGGTCTATACCCCCCACAGACCACCTCCCCCCACCGGTCCAAGCGAGACCTAGCAACCGGGAAGGAGCAGCATATCCTGTGGAGAGGCTAAACCAGAGACTACAAGCACTGGATGACCTAACTGAAGACGAAGAGGAAGAGGAGGAGAACCGCGCCCGAAGACAGCACAGTACTCTACCGGACCAGGAGGTCCGGTACAGCCCAGGCTATACTCCCGCGGAGCTGCGCTACAGACCCCCGACTCTATACACGGGTGAGCACGACGCACGACCCGCACCGAGGAACAGCACCTGGACAAGCGGGCCATGGTACACTGCCGGTACCAGCCCATACCAAGGAGCGGGAGGAGACTCGCCTAGGAGGCCTCTCCCCCAACGCTCGCCGATGTATCCACAGTCAGCGTCATACATTGGCACGCCTATGGTACCCGACTTCACCCAAGAGAACCGGGCCCAGTATACAGAACTCCGCATGTGTCTGGAGACCATGTTGGTGGATGTATTGGATGAACGCCACAAATACGCCATCCTACTGCAGCACTTAAAGGTGCCCCGCGCACATAATATAGCGCTCGCCTACGCGACTTCCACCACCCCATACACAGCAGCGCTGGTAGCATTGGACCAGAGGTATGGGCGCATATGGGATTACGTGATCCAGGAGATCCGACACATCGACCGCTTACCCCCAGCAATAGACAATCGAGCACTGGACGACCTGTCCATCAGAGTGCAGTCCCTGGTAGGGATGTTGGGAGCGCAAAGAGAGAAGGGGAAGTATGAACTTTACGCCAACTCAAATGTGGAAAGGATCCTGGAGAAGCTGCCGCCCGCTCGTCAGGAGCGCTTTAGGCGGCAGAGGGACCACAGAGACCCGAATGGCCCCGAACCGAACCTCCTCGATCTAGCAGACTTCCTGGCGAGAGAAGTCAGCAGCCTACGGCTAGATACATTCGGACGGAGCACCCCTGGCTCCAGAGAAGGAACCAGACGACTAAATGATGGAAGAAGATCGGTGACTGTGATGCACCAATCGGAGTCAGTACCGAGCAGCAGGAGCCACAGTACCCCCTCCAGAACGGAGAAGTGGAAGATAGTGTGCCCCTACTGTGAGAAAGAACACTGGCTAGCGCAATGTGACTCCTTCCCCAAGCTGAACGCGGAGGAAGCAGGTCAATGGATAAAGTCCAACAAGCGCTGTTTTCGCTGTGCGCGCTCACACATGGCAGCCGAATGCCGCTTAAAGAAAAGGTGCACCAAGTGCGATGGAGCCCATCTGGACATACTTCACGACAGTAACAGACGGCGCCCTTCACCTGCACCATCCAGCCGCAAAGCGAGCGTCATGTACATCGATCCCGCCAGCAGCAGTGGAGCCCGAGTACTCCTAAAAGTAGTGCGTGTGACACTAAGCTACCAGAATAAAGTCCTGGACACTTACGCCGTCCTCGATGACGGGTCAGAGAAGACCCTGCTGCTCGCCTCCGCTGCGGCCCAGCTAGGGCTGCGGGGAAGCGAAACCCAAATGACAATTCGGACAATAAGACGAGATTTGAAGACGATAAAGGGCGAGAATGTCTCATTCTCTATCGCAGCAAGCGGCCAGCCTGAGCGACGGTACCAGATTGCAGACGCTTTCACCAGCCAAGAAATAGGACTGTCGCGGTACACATACCCCGTCGCCAAGCTGATGGAGAAATATGCACATCTGCGCAAGTTACCGATCCCGCTCATAGACAATGCTATGCCGACCCTGTTGATAGGCTCCGACCATGCAGACCTCATTGTCCCGATAGACCGGGTTCATACCGGACCCCGAGGCTGTCCTGCAGCAGTCGAGACCCGTTTGGGATGGACTCTCCAAGGCCCGCTCGCCAAATCTCTCAACCGAAGTACAGCCACTAGATGTCTCCACTCCCGAGTCACAGAGGGTGAAACCGCACTCCTGCAACACGTAGAGCGGCTATGGAGCTTGGAACAAATGCCCTTTAAGAATGGAAAGAAAGACATTCGCTCTAAAGATGACATTTACGCCATTCACCTCCTCGAGACAGGGACCAAGAGAGTCCCGGTCAACGGCGTGTTGAGATACGCCACGCCACTCCTGCGGCGAGAAGGAATGCCTACTTTCCACGCCAAGACAGACGCCATAGAACGGTACCTGCTGAACACGGAGCGGCGCTTAGCCAAGAACCCCGCCCAAGAGAGTGTATACCGCGCTGAGATTGAGAAGCTCATCACAGCGGGACACGTCACAAAGATGGACATTAAAGAGGCTGACCAGACCACTGAATCGTGGTACGTGCCCCACCACAAGGTCCATCACAACGGTAAAGACCGCATAGTATTTAACTGCAGCTACCAGATCGGATCCCAAAATCTGAATAAAGAGTTACTGCCCGGTCCCACACTCGGCCCCTCCCTACTCGGCGTTCTACTCCGCTTCCGCCAGGAAAAGGTGGCCATCAGCGGGGACATTAAAGGAATGTTCCTGCAGGTGAGATTAGTAGAGGCGGACAAGCCCCTGTTACGGTTCCTATGGAGAGAGAAGCCAGGAGATGAGCACCCAGCCATCTACCAATGGGAAGTCCTCCCCTTCGGAACGACGTGCAGCCCCTGCTGTGCGACATTTGCACTACAGAAACATGTAGCAGAGGACCCAGTAGCGGACGAAGAGGTCCGACACAGCGTAAAGAACAGCTTCTACGTAGACAACTGTCTACAAAGCCTTTCAACCCAGGAAGAAGCCGAGGCTCTCCTGATTAAACTCCGCGCCTCATTGATCAAAGGCGGCTTTGATCTCAGGCAGTGGGCCAGCAGCGATCCGCAAGTACTGCGCAGCCTCTCCTCCGAGGACAAGGCAGCCAGCAGCGAGACCTGGATGGCTACAATCCCGGGAGAAGCCCAGGAGATGACCCTGGGATTGGTGTGGCGATTCAAAACAGATTCGCTTCACTACAGACACAAGCCCCTGACTACGGAGCAGGGAAGGCCGGCGGCGGCGCCGACCACCAGACGGAGTGTGTACACAACACTCGCCCGACAATATGACCCGCTAGGATGTATTCTACCGTACACCACCAGGGCAAAAATGATTGTACGAGCATTGTGGGACAAGGACCAGGGCTGGGACGACCCCATTCCCGCACACCTTGCATCCACCTGGAGAGAGTGGGAGATGGAGCTCCACTCACTCCCAGGCGTTAATATGCGCCGAAGCTACTTCCCACCCACGGTGAGGCCAGAGACATGTAAAATGGACTTACACGTCTTCAGTGACGCCTCAGAGGTCGCATACGGATCAGTAGCCTACTTGCGGGCCCAAGACCAGGGGGGAGAGATCTACACAGCATTTGTCCTCGCCCGCTCGAGAATAGCCCCACGCAAGCAACAATCTATCCCACGTCTAGAGCTCTGCGCAGCCCTAGCCGGAGCGCACCTAGCCACGCTCATCCAACGTGAGCTCACCATACCGGTGTCTAGAACAATCCTGTGGTCAGATTCCACGACGGTACTCGCCTGGATCAAATCGGACTCATGCAAGTACAAAGTCTTCGTGGGAGTCAGAGTCACCGAGATTCAAGACTTAACCGAAGAGTTAACCGGAGAAACAGAGTGGCGCTACGTTGATACAAAACAGAACCCAGCTGACGTCATCACCCGGGGGATGCCCCTGGATGACCTCACCCGTCGCAATGTCTACAGTGACGGCCCCGCATTCCTAAGACTCCCGGAAGGACAGTGGCCCATGCCTATCCCGAGGGAAGCAAGTCCAGAGGAGGTGGAAATTAAGAAGTCTGTGTTCTGTGGATTGAGCACCGTAGCCTCCACCGACCCTAACATAAACGATTGCACGTCCATAGAGAGTGCACAACAAAGAACATTCCTGCGGTACCACCCGGAGTGCAAGTCCCCCGCTGATATGTCAGCAGCTAACTACGAGGAAGCAGAATTGCTTCTACTGCAGCGAACCCAGAGAGACTCGTTCCCCGATGAATTGGCCTGTCTACAGGGAGGAAAGCCCGTCCCATCCGACAGCAGATTAATTCACCTGGCCCCCGAGAGCGACGCTCACACCCTCATCAGAGTGGGTGGTCGCCTACGCAGAGCCCCCAATCTACCGGATGACATTAAATACCCGATCGTATTGAACAGCCGACACAAGGTCACAGAGCTGATTATAAAGAAATACGATGAGGATGTACATCACGCAGGAGCAGAAAGAGTCTTCGCGGAAATCAGACGTCGTTACTGGATCCTACAAGGAAGAGAGGCGGTACGACGTTTCCAACGAACATGTCTAGACTGCCGCAAGTGGCGCGCGCAGCCCAGCATACCAAGGATGGCTGACCTTCCTCCATGTCGCCTCCGAATCGGTGACAAGCCATTCCACTCAACGGGTATGGACTGCTTTGGCCCGCTGCACATAAAGAAAGGAAGAGGAACCGAGAAGCGGTGGGGTATTGTATTCAAATGCATGACCACCAGAGCGATACACATCGAGCTTCTCCCGACCATGAGCACAGACTCATTCCTTATGGCCTTCCGTAGATTCATATCACGGAAAGGAAGACCGTCTACCCTATTGTCCGATCATGGGACAAACTTTAAAGGCGGCGAAAGAGAGCTGAGAGAGAGCTTCCAAGCTATGGGCCCAGAACTTAAGACCCACCTCGCTCCAGCACAGGTTGATTTCCAATTCAACCCCCCAAACGCACCCCACTTCGGTGGCACTTGGGAACGAGAAGTGCGCTCCATAAAGACAGCCCTGTACGCAGTACTTGGGGCCCAGACTGTGGCGGAAGAAGTCCTAATGACAGTCCTCACGGAGATTGAGGGAGTACTTAACTCGAAGCCCCTCGGATATGTCTCCAGTGATGTGGCGGATATCGACCCAGTTACCCCCAACACACTCCTGATGGGGCGGCTAGATCCCACATTACCCCAGACAATGTACCGGCCTGAAGAAGCGAACGGCCGACGAATGTGGAGGTACAGCCAAGTATTAGCCGACAAGTTTTGGAACAGTTTCCTACTGCACTACCTACCGTCTCTACAGACCCGCCAGAAGTGGGTAAAGGAGAGAGACAATTTGACAGAAGGAACAGTCGTCATGATTATTGATCAATCACTGCCCAGAGCTATGTGGCCGGCCGGCCGCGTAAGCAAAGTGATCACCGGTGCCGACGGCAAGGTCCGAGCAGCTGAAGTGCTCGTCCAGGGTCGCACTTACACCCGTCCCGTGGCAAGGCTCATAGAACTGCCTCGACTCCCAGACACAATCGATGATGACCATGACCCTACAACCCTATGACTTTGTGAAGTTGACTGACCCCTACAGCAAACCCTTATGTGTAAATAGACAACGCGATTAATCTGTCTCCGTTTAACTGATTAGGTCTGGGACCTATTCAGGGGGTGGCTGTTGTGAAGGGCCAGATTAAACCGAATATATATATTTATTTATATATATATATTTAATTGTATTTGTATATTCTCTAATATTCCCTGATATCCCTTGTATATTCCTTGTACAATATGCATTGAATATCCATTCTAGCCTACTGAACATCCCATAATAGTCTCCATTCTACTATTGGTCGAGACCTTGGTGCCATGCTGCCATACCCCTCAGACCCAGTTCAAACGTACCGCTCGACATGTACGAACAAGTCCTAGTTCCGCGTAGGAATTTGGCTACCGCACCACTAATGGGACTATTTGTTCATAGTGCGTATATATACTGCGCTACTAAAGTAGGACTTTCTTTTCAGTCCAGTTTCTTACCCTCCAATAGAGTCACAGACGTAAAGCCTCCCCGCGATGCCACGTGTGGGAGTAAGGCCAAGTTCGGCCTACCATCGGTATTGAGACATCGTGTATATTAATATTTGAATAGTCATATTTGGCACTATATCGTCGAGTTGGACGTAGTCTATTAAGCTAATAATAGTCTGTTAATATATAGTGCTTCGTGCGGTGAGAATACTACCGTAGTCAGTACCCCATCGTTTCGGGCAGAGAACTGGCTGCTTACCCAGGGTGGTTGACCCTATGTGAAGCTGCACCCGAGGAGCCCCAGAGCCGACGAGCGAGTGGACCTGTATACCGGATTATTCTACCGACGACAGCCCGCCTTCCCAGGCACGGATTATGCTTTGGATACTTTGATTATTCTATGGATAAAGACCCCCGACACTACCGTGTGTTGGAACCCCCCCCCCTGGAGAGACGAGGTCTCTCCACATCTCTCCCCCGTGGACCGGAGAGAGCCGGCCCACAAAGAGTCCACCTGCTTTCATCTGTGGTCCAAGGATCGCCGGCGCATTGAACGGCACTACAGTGGGTTCACCTGGGATACCCTTGGCCGGACGAGGCAGCTGGATTCTACCCCCCCCCCCCCCCCCCCCTCCTACTCCTGTCGGCTTACAAGCGACCGGATTAACCCCCTCTAGTGTATCCAGCCTATAATCATTAAAGTATCATTGCTGTTATTCCTTAACTATTCCAGGTCGTATATTTACCACCTGCGCCTTCAGAGATTGGACATTATCTATTGATATACCGACGAATACTCCTTGCCATAAAAGTGCATACTATTTCAATTCATAAATGTAATTAAGTGATTAAGTGCTTATTCTACACACCATCGCTGTGTAGGAAATAAAGACCTGTTTCTAATTCGTACATTTGTGTTGGATCCGTTTCATCTACGTGAGAGTGTTCATGATAATATATTTATGCCGTGTACTGGGTGGCCGAATATTAAGTACAAAGGTAGTGGTAGTAAGTATCATATCTAGTAATACAGTCAGGGAATTGTACCCCTCAGTTACAGCGGCGGTTCAGTGACGTCGCTCTCCATTGGCCGGCAGCGCGGGCAAGCTATCTAGTGTTCTATATATATCTATGGTGCTACAGGGAGGGGTGCTACAGGAGGGGTGCTACAGGGAGGGGTGCTACAGGGAGGGGTGCTACAGGAGGGGTGTTACAGGAGGGGTGCTACAGGGAGGGGTGCTACAGGAGGGGTGTTACAGGAGGGGTGCTACAGGGAGGGGTGCTACAGGGAGGGGTGCTACAGGGAGGGGTGCTACAGGAGGGGTGCTACAGGGAGGGGTGCTACAGGAGGGGTGCTACAGGAGGGGTGCTACAGGAGGGGTGCTACAGGGAGGGGTGCTACAGGAGGGGTGCTACAGGAGGGGTGCTACAGGAGGGGTGCTACAGGGAGGGGTGCTACAGGAGGGGTGCTACAGGAGGGGTGCTACAGGGAGGGGTGCTACAGGGAGGGGTGCTACAGGGAGGGGTGCTACAGGAGGGGTGCTACAGGGAGGGGTGCTACAGGAGGGGTGCTACAGGGAGGGGTGCTACAGGAGGGGTGCTACAGGGAGGGGTGCTACAGGAGGGGTGCTACAGGAGGGGTGCTACAGGGAGGGGTGCTACAGGGAGGGGTGCTACAGGGAGGGGTGCTACAGGAGGGGTGCTACAGGAGGGGTGCTACAGGGAGGGGTGCTACAGGGAGGGGTGCTACAGGAGGGGTGCTACAGGAGGGGTGCTACAGGGAGGGGTGCTACAGGGAGGGGTGTTACAGGAGGGGTGTTACAGGGAGGGGTGCTACAGGGAGGGGTGCTACAAGGAGGGGTGCTACAGGGAGGGGTGCTACAGGGAGGGGTGCTACAGGGAGGGGTGCTACAGGAGGGGTGCTACAGGGAGGGGTGCTACAGGAGGGGTGCTACAGGGAGGGGTGCTACAGGAGGGGTGCTACAGGAGGGGTGCTACAGGAGGGGTGCTACAGGAGAGGTGCTACAGGGAAGGGTGCTACAGGAGGGGTGCTACAGGGAAGGGTGCTACAGGAGGGGTGCTACAGGAGGGGTGCTACAGGAGGGGTGCTACAGGGAGGGGTGCTACATGGAGGGGTGCTACAGGAGGGGTGCTACAGGAGGGGTGCTACAGGAGGGGTGCTACAGGGAGGGGTGTTACAGGGAGGGGTGCTACAGGAGGGGTGCTACAGGGAGGGGTGCTACAGGAGGGGTGCTACAGGAGGGGTGCTACAGGAGGGGTGCTACAGGGAGGGGTGCTACAGGGAGGGGTGCTACAGGAGGGGTGTTACAGGAGGGGTGTTACAGGGAGGGGTGCTACAGGAGGGGTGCTACAGGGAGGGGTGCTACAGGAGGGGTGTTACAGGGAGGGGTGCTACAGGAGGGGTGTTACAGGGAGAGGTGCTACAGGAGGGGTGTTACAGGGAGGGGTGCTACAGGGAGGGGTGCTACAGGGGGGGTGCTACAGGAGGGGTGTTACAGGAGGGGTGTTACAGGAGGGGTGTTACAGGGAGGGGTGCTACAGGAGGGGTGCTACAGGAGGGGTGCTACAGGAGGGGTGTTACAGGGAGGGGTGCTACAGGAGGGGTGTTACAGGGAGGGGTGTTACAGGAGGGGTGTTACAGGGAGGGGTGCTACAGGGGGGGTGTTACAGGGAGGGGTGCTACAGGGAGGGGTGCTACAGGGGGGGTGCTACAGGGAGGGGTGCTACAGGGGGGGTGCTACAGGGAGGGGTGCTACAGGAGGGGTGCTACAGGAGGGGTGCTACAGGGAGGGGTGCTACAGGAGGGGTGCTACAGGAGGGGTGCTACAGGAGGGGTGCTACAGGAGGGGTGCTACAGGAGGGGTGCTACAGGAGGGGTGTTACAGGGAGGGGTGCTACAGGGAGGGGTGCTACAGGAGGGGTGCTACAGGGAGGGGTGCTACAGGAGGGGTGCTACAGGAGGGGTGCTACAGGGAGGGGTGCTACAGGAGGGGTGCTACAGGGAGGGGTGCTACAGGGAGGGGTGCTACAGGGAGGGGTGCTACAGGGAGGGGTGCTACAGGAGGGGTGTTACAGGGAGGGGTGCTACAGGGAGGGGTGCTACAGGAGGGGTGCTACAGGGAGGGGTGCTACAGGGAGGGGTGTTACAGGAGGGGTGCTACAGGAGGGGTGCTACAGGGAGGGGTGCTACAGGAGGGGTGCTACAGGGAGGGGTGCTACAGGAGGGGTGCTACAGGAGGGGTGCTACAGGAGGGGTGCTACAGGGAGGGGTGCTACAGGAGGGGTGCTACAGGGAGGGGTGCTACAGGGAGAGGTGCTACAGGAGGGGTGCTACAGGGAGGGGTGCTACAGGAGGGGTGCTACAGGGAGGGGTGCTACAGGAGGGGTGCTACAGGGAGGGGTGCTACAGGAGGGGTGCTACAGGGAGAGGTGCTATAGGCTTACAAAATATAATGTAATAGAATAGAATAGAATGTAAAATATAATATAATGTCAAATATATAATATATAGTATAATATAATAATTAGGGCTGTCAAAATGTATGCTTTAACTTTGGAGATGAATTTAAGTGAATTAAAGCATTCAAATAAATTAATCTAGATTAATCTATGGAGTGAAAAATCGTCAACGTTCTGAACTTTCAGCCGTGTATTTGCTTGTTCTTTTTTTGCATCGACTCATGCACCTGTTTGAAAATCATCTGACATGAAGATGGAACACATTTTTGTTGTTAATATGATTTATATTACTATTAAAATACTATTAAAATAGTATTTAATCAAAATATACTTTCTTTGTGTTGATTTTACATTCATTCCATGATTTTACTCAAGTAAATATCTGTTACAAGCTTCGGTCTCAAATTGAAAAATGTTATTTTTGTATCTAGATGAATCTAGATGAATTACAGAAAATTGTGAGATTAATTAGTAAACATAATTTTTTTTTCTATTGACAGCACTAATAATAATATAATGTAAAAATATGTGTATATATAAATAGAGAAGATCACACACACCACAAAGACACCATGAAAGATACTGGAACACATTATTTCTCCCCTGGAATGTTGTGGAAATGGAGAGAAAACCTAATTAGGTCAGTTAAGATTATATATATATTTTTTTACAACACAAAAACACATTATGAAGTCAATTAGCCTCCTATTAGCCTTTGGGTCAGAGGCTCCAAGCAGACCGCGATGCTGTGAAAAGGGTTTGGTTTCATCGTTGTTTCAATTGCAATATTGAGATTTCAAAGGATTTCAAATGCAGGCTAAGAATACAACCGCTTTAAAAAGAAATAATAATAATAATAATAATAATACAAAACAAAAATCTCTATACACACTCCTAACAGCATGAGGTTTCTGGCAAAAATCTTCCTGTATTATAATATAAATGTCGGTTGAAAATATGAACGACGACACGTCGAGTGGATGGCCTGCACTCCGGTCCGCCCCGGGGTTCCTGGGAGCCGCCGGTTGGTTATGGATATGGACACGGATACTGTCGGCTAGATGCATTACAATCATTTAAGTGGTGGAGGAGTGCAGAGAGAACTGAGAAGCTTTAAATAGACCTGACATCACGCTCTGTAGTCGGCATTGGATGTAAAGCCGCTGGCCCGAGACCAGATCGCTGAGCGATACATTAACCAGTGATCCAGTGTTTATGCCTCTGGCTTCCCCTACACACTGATGCCATCCGTTACCTAATGGGTTGGAGCCGCTTGACAACACACGCCTAAAGTAGACGATCAAGCACCTGCACCACCTGGCAGCAGCCATTTTGGGGTTGACTGCTCAACTGTTTACAGCCTTAATGTACTTGTATCCAGCAGAGCTGGGTTCAAATATATAACTGCTTTGTGGTCAGTTCTTAAATGTAAACATTACTCTTTTTAACAATGCACCAGGTTAGAGGGTTCCTGGCACAATTGACAGCATTAGTGTTGAATGAGCGGAGAATCTCTTTCGCATCCA
The DNA here is from genome assembly GCF_963971535.1 of Notolepis coatsorum. Lineage (NCBI taxonomy): Eukaryota > Metazoa > Chordata > Actinopteri > Aulopiformes > Paralepididae > Notolepis > Notolepis coatsorum. The sequence goes on from NC_140165.1 coordinate 318,051,105, forward strand.
AGCAAAAATTGGTTTTGGACCTAATCTTTGGGGTTGAGTTTTTCCTCTCGCTCTATTCTATCTTCAACACGTCTATATATATAATAAGGGTGAAGTGTGTGAACGCTGTTGCAGTGTCTAATGTTATATCTTCAACACGTCTATATATAATGTTACTGGACAGTTCACAGCCATCATCATCACAGCAGTATATATTAGGGCTGCACGATTAATCGTTTTTTAATCGAAATCGCGATTTGGAATGATGCAATTATCAAATCGCCAAGCCTGCAATTAAATTTTTTTTTTAATCTTTTTTTTTATACTTTTTTTTATTTAACCAGGAAGTCCCATTGAGATACAAGATCTCCTTTGCAAGGTAGACCTGGCCAAGATGACAGCAATAACATTTGCAATACATCACACAGCAATAAAATGTGCGATACATCACACAAGAACATAATAAATGTGCATGTATACAATACATCACATGTAAACACAAAGCAGAATAGTCTACATGATAGTAAAAGTGTATAATACAGGGTAATACAGTAATTTTGCAGTTGGGACCCGACTACAGAAAGCAGCAACATGCTTCTTGTAATTTTTTTTTTAAATATGTTATAATCGCATCGCAAATCGCAATCGCAATATCTGTCAGAATAATCGCAATTAGATTATTTCCCAAAATCGTGCAGCCCTAGTATATATCCCACCTCAAGCGGATATACCGACAAAGCCCTGGCGGACCTACAGGACACGTTAAACCAACACCAAATCAAGTATCCAGACGCGGCCATGGTGGTGGCCGGCGACTTCAAACAAGGCAAATCTAAAGAAAAGGTCGAGTTCCAGTGACGTCAGTGAATTTTCGCGGATGTTTTTGTTAGCTATATAGCAACGCTAGGTAACAGTATCGTCCCCCACCAAGACGTTTTGGGTTTTTCCCGAACCAGAAACCGTGGGTTGACAATTCCATCCGAGTCGCCCCCTGAATACTCAGCACAGCTGCTTACATCTCGGGCCGTGTATAAGGCAGCAGCCTACAGGTTGCGCAAAAGAAGTGAAGGCGGCAAAACAAAGATATGCAAACAAGATGGAGACACAGATGGCCCAGAAAGACACAGAGCGGGGATTATGGCGGGGATTACGAACGATAACTGATTACATGGTCAGCCCCTCCTCAATCGTGAGTGGGCCGATGCCTCCCTTGCGAACGAACTCAACTCCTTTTACGCACAGTTTGGGGCGAGCAGTGGCGAAGTTAGCTCACCGGCTACCCACTGAACTCACTTGAAAAAAGGGTTAATTTAAGGGGCCGATCTCGCCATGTTGACAACTGTTATGACGATGAAGGTTGTTAGAGAGATGCGAATCTGATGCATTTTGTACTTTAGTTTGTACATTGTATATCTTGTATAGTGTTTGGTCTTTATTCTTTTGACTATTTTACCGGATGAAGCACAATCTCAGGAGGCTCATACGGAACCAAGCCTTTCACTGTAATGTACCTTTATAGTGACAAATAAAACAGAACTTGAAACCTGAAACTAAACCACCATCAGGAAACGGTTGAACCCAGGCAGCTAAACAGTTGTTAAACGGTTTGAGAGAATTAGGTTCGATCATTGATGATCACCGCCTGTCACTGTTGGTTACGTAGCATGTGCACGATGATGATGATGATGATGATGATGATGATGATGATGATGATGATGATGATGATGGATGTTGACTGAGGCTGTGTTGTCTCCTCTCTCAGGTACTGATGGATCCCGATGGCTCGTCCACGTCATACGAGAGGGACAGAGGCTGCGGGCCGCACCATCCAGAGGGTGCAGACCGTACCATCCAGAGGTGCAGACCGTACCAACCAGAGGGTGCAGACCGTACCATCCAGAGGGTGCAGACCGTACCAACCAGAGGGTGCAGACCGTACCAACCAGAGGGGGTGCAGACGTACCATCCAGAGGGTGCAGACCGTACCATCCAGAGGCTGCGGGCCGCACCATCCAGAGGGTGCAGACCGTACCATCCAGAGGGTGCAGACCGTACCAACCAGAGGGTGCAGACCGTACCATCCAGAGGGGGTGCAGACGTACCATCCAGAGGGTGCAGACCGTACCATCCAGAGGGTGCAGACCGTACCATCCAGAGGGTGCAGACCGTACCATCCAGAGGGTGCAGACCGTACCATCCAGAGGGTGCAGACCGTACCATCCAGAGGGCCGCGGGGGTGCAGAGACTGTACTATATCTACGCCGCTCCTCCTCCTCCTCCTCCTCCTGTCTGCAGGGCAGAGCGCGACGCTCCGGTGAACTCTCCAGGATTTCCCAGACTCCTCCAGGGAGCCCTGTCAGCTGACCCCCCCCCTCCCCCCCTGTGTATTATCTGTATCCACGCGATGCGCTTCGCCAAATCCTCCCAAGTGCTAAAGTTATTCTCCTCCCGCTCTCTTCCCACACTGTGTCCCAGTATCAGCCAGCTGTTCAGGCAGCTGTTCAGGCAGCCGCTCGTCCCCCACAGACTCTGCACCAGCAGCACTTCACGTGGACACACTCCCAATCCATCACAAGTTTTTTATTTAAAAAAGAAATTTATCTACTTTTCTCCTCCCTTTTTCTGTATTTTTCTCCCGTCCCAATTTAGTCATTATGCCAATCCCCCCCCCCTTCCTGGTCGTTTGCCCCCCCCCCACTTGCCGGTCTAGGGAGCCCTGACGTCTATCACATGTCTCCTCCGATACATGTGGAGGCAGCCAGCCGCTTCTTTTCACCCGACAGCGAGGACTCTCATTGGGTGAGTCACCGTAACGCGTGGGAGGATGATCACACTACCTCACCCAGATCCCTTCCTCGCTGAGCAGACGACACCGACCGACCGACCTGTAGGAGTCGCTGTTTACAACGACCAGGATACCCACCCTCAAACGGCTTCCCACCCGCTGACACTGCCAATTGTGTCAGTATGGACGACCGACCGACCAAGCCGGAGGCACCGCGGCAGCCGGGTTCGATCCCACTGGCTCTGCGGTGGTATAGGCAGACGCTTAGTCCGCTGCGCTACCCGGCCGCACCTCCATCACACATTTTGTCAATAGTTAACGGAGCATCTGCTGTATAAATCAGGGGTCGGCGACCTTAGGCACGAGTGCCACCACTGGCACGCGGTATCGAAACCACTGGCACGCTAGCAAGTGTGTAACAGAGGAACCTTTTTGGAGATGTTGGAAGTGTCCTCTCATCGCCGTGCCGAGTTACCTCTTTCACAGCCTGTTATTCATGGTAGTTTGACTGATAATATCAGGGATATTTCAGGGTCAGAGCCAATCAGAAGGGTCAGTCTGTTTTTGTTGGCCAAACATTGATTGTTAAACGCCATTTTGAGACCAAACATGAGAAAGGTGTCAAGGTATGGCAAGCAATCATCTCATAAAGACGTCAGCGTACTTCTTATATAATTATGAGAGGGTAATGGTTATTAAAACTATTGCTAAAACGATTTCCTCTATGGCAACACTCATTAACAAGAACATTTAAAAATGGCACTTGGTATCAAAAAGGTTGCCGACCCCTGGTATGAAGGATGATGTAAAGCATCTTGTGTTTTTGCATCGTTGTTGAAATTGTACCGACGCTGTTCTACATTGTCAAGTCGACGTGTGCTAAACTTTTAGTTTGTTCGTTTATTCCTACTCTTTTTCACAGACAAAGCTGAGCTTTCGGGTCTAAGTTGTATTTGTATCGACTCAATTTCTCGTCTACCTCTTTTATTTATTTTTTATATATAAAATGGATTGCATGGCTTTTATACTGTATGGATGTGTTGCTTTGCTCTCTGCAAACCTAATGTTTTATATACAATAACGGATGATTCAGAGGCCGCAATAAAGTCGTCATCGAATCATCGTCGATACTTTCCGCCTTTTCTATTCACTATATACTTGGGGCAGGGGTGTAAAGTACTTGAGTAATTGTACTTTGTTACTATACTTAAGTACTGTTTTTGGGGATTTGTACTTTACTCAAGTATTATTAGGTTTGTATACTTTTTTTTACTCAATTACATTTCAGAGAAAAAAAATATCTCGCAGGTCCAACAATTTTAATTAGTATATTTTATTTCTCTGACCGAACTAACATTAACGTTATTAATCCTGCGGCCGTGCTTTATTTAAAAACAGCCAATCAAATCCCCATCAATGGAAAATGAACCCGCCCATACCCCATGCTGATTGGTCCTTGTGCAAGACTAGAAAGCGGGGATCTTTGCTTAAACACCTGCTATCAGAAGAATAGACAGTCAGAAAAAAAGTTTTAACTTTAACTTTTTAGTACTTAAGTACATTTAAAAGTAGAAACTTTTTAACTTTTTAAAAGTGTGTTTTTAGCCAGATACTCTGACTTTTATTTGAGTACGATTTTGAGACGGTACCCATACTTTCACTTAAGTATCATTTCTGGGTACTTTTTACACCCCTGAGTTTGGGTTTCTCTCCATGTTGTCTTGGTAAGGTCAGCGGAGTCTTGCCGTCGCCGAGCCTCGTCTTCTCGGCCGCGACGACTGTCCTCTGCCTCTGCGTTCACAGTATAGCGTTGCTATTAAAATGAGACGCGTGCCTCTTTCTATCGTCCGCCGCTGTAGAAAACATTTTGCGTGATGCAATCATGCTGTGTCTCTGGTTCACCTTGTATCTTTTGTGTGAGTGAGCTGCTAATAAACACAATGCTTTCCAAGGTCGATGTCTGTCGTACAGTGGTGTGTAGAGAAACTAAATATTTTTACGCAAGTACTGTACTTAAGTACAATTCCGAGCTACTTGTACTCAAGTGAGTATTTTCATTTTAGGGAACTTTATACTTTTACTCCACTACATTTCAAGGGAAATATTGTACTTTTTACTCCGCTACATGTATCTAAACCCATTAGTTACTAGTTACTTTGAAGGAAAAATATTTTGCATAGAAAACATGGCAAACATGTACAGTATGAAGATGATAATATACTTTCACATTTGAAGCCCGCTCTCAAAGAGCACCTACCAGCTGCAATTCGAAACTGGCCCCTGTTAATGTCCAAACCCCCCATCCCCCCCTCCCAACCCCCCCACTGTACAGTTTATTCCCCTTCAAATGTATATACTCTCTTTTAGAAACTCTGTCTCTTAAACAGTACTGTATATTTGTATATCTTGTATGTCATAAATGTCTGGATGTAACAGTACTGTTTATCTGTATGTCATGTACCGGTATGTCATAAATGTTATGATGAATTGAAAATGGGGGACCCTGATGTAAACAAGACGAAAGACTTTCTCTGGTCTGCATCCCCTTAACAATTGTGTGTATTGAGCCGTACTGTATTGTACCCATTCTGCAATCTGTTAAATAAAATGTTCAATCAATCAATCAATCAGTAAACTTAATCAGGACATAATCGGAGCAGCGTAACTGGACCACATACCACTTTAACATCACCTTTAATCAGAGCAGCATAACTGGACCACATACCACTTTAACATGAACCTTTAATCAGAGCAGCATAACTGGACCACATACCACTTTAACATGAACCTTTAATCAGAGCAGCATAACTGGACCACATACCACTTTAACATCACCTTTAATCAGAGCAGCATAACTGGACCACATACCACTTTAACATTAACCTTTAATCAGAGCAGCATAACTGGACCACGTACCACTTTAACATGAACCTTTAATCAGAGCAGCATAACTGGACCACATACCACTTTAACATGAACCTTTAATCAGAGCAGCATAACTGGACCACATACCACTTTAACATGAACCTTTAATCAGAGCAGCATAACTGGACCACATACCACTTTAACATGAACCTTTAATCAGATCAGCATAACTGGACCACATGCCACTTTAACATGACCTTTAATCAGAGCAGCATAACTGGACCACATACCACTTTAACATGACCTTTAATCAGAGCAGCATAACTGGACCACGTACCACTTTAACACGACCTTTAATCAGATCAGCATAACTGGACCACATACCACTTTAACACGAACCTTTAATCAGAGCAGCATAACTGGACCACATACCACTTTAACACGAACCTTTAATCAGAGCAGCATAACTGGACGAATCGATAGTTTTAGCTGGATTTCAGAGGCGTGCGCCACGCGCATGTTCACAGAAATACACTCAATAGCTGCATTATTACCACACATATAGATGTTGTTCAACCAGCTAATGTGTCTGTATCTTTCCCAATACAAATAAACCATACTACTATACTTTTGCAGGAGTACAGTCACACTGATTTCATCATTCTAAAAATGAATTCTAACATTCTAATTAATGATATAATAACTGGTTATGCATGCAAAATGGACAATAGAACACTGGAACTGGAAATCTTAAAAAAAATCTTCAAACGGGGACTGACTTCGCATTCACAGCTGTTCCAATGTAAATCTGTGCGGTTCCGCCCGCTCTGAAGTCATCCCTGGTGTGCCCGGCCAGGCGCGCGGTTCTCGCGCGGAACCCGCAAGTGCCTCCGTGTGCGGCTGGTGTGCGTGGGCCGTCAAGGGGTTAAGCTAGGCTATAATAGTGGTCTGTTTCCGCTTCCATGTCCAGGATAATTACATAATATTACATACGCACCAGTCTCTCCTGAGAGAGAGAGAGTCCCACAGCCCTATGTTCCCACATTTAGTTTTTTCATAAATTTGCATCTGATTTTCAAGTTTCAAGTTTCTTTAATAGTTGTCATACAGAAGTACAGAATACTTTTATACAAAATGCTTCTTACTGTTACGCTCCAGAGACTGTGCTAGACAAGATAAGTATGAAATAAAATAGTATAGCATGTAAAATAGAAGTAAACATAGAGGTCACAGTGTTCAGTAATAGACATATGTACAATGTTCGATGCAGAATAGAAGTAACTGAGTTACCATACGATATACAATATACTATGCAGTGTACTAATATACAATACTATATAGTGCAAAGCAGAAATGAGATGAGGTACAATTTAGGTACAATTTACAGTAAGGTGTACGAGTTGTAGTGCAAATCCTTTACCAATAGATATAAGTGTGTTTAGGTGATCTAAAGTGTGGAGAGTGGGTGCTGCAGTGTGTTGTTTGTTTAAAGTGAGTGTGTGCATGTGGATGCGTGTGCTGTGTGCATTTGATGGTTGTTGCATAGTGTTTATTGTTCGTTGAGCAGCCTGATGGCCTGGGGATAGAAGCTTCTTCTGAGTCTTTCTGTGCTCGCCATGAGACTCCGGTATCGCTTGCCTGACCGCAGCAGTTCAAAGAGGCAGTTGTTCGGGTGGCTGGAGTCCTTGATGATTCTCTTAGCCTTACCCCTGCACCGCTTGTTGTAAATGTTCTGGAGGGTGGGGAGCCCCCCTCCAATTGTGGGTTTTATCCCCCTTTCTCTTAATTTGGTAGCCAATTACGCCCAACCTATTATCCAATTGTCCTCTGGTAGTAGAGGGTTCGTCCGGGAACATAGGGCCTAATTTTGAGAGAAATCTTAGAAATGTGGGAACATAGGTCTGTGGGAACACAGGGCTGACCTGTGTTCAGGTAAGAGAGACAGGTAATTCTAAGACGGGTAATTCTCTCTGTCTCTCTGATTTCCCGCTCTAGGAGAGAGTGGAGCGTGTGACAGGAAGAGCATGACTTCTTAACACACCGTTCATCACACCGTGCACCCGGGTCACTCTTCCTCTCTCGCTCCTCCGGCGGTAAGCGGACCTGACGGCGGGCGTCAACACTCCGTAGCATCTCTGTGCCGAGCCGTCCGCGGTCCGGCCCTTTCTTCGCGGCGTTGACCCGGAGATACAGAGAGGCCATTAATAATAAATCAAGTTTATGCCGTTTTTCTGTGTAAGCCGGCCGGGGTGTGTATTTTCAGACGTCAAACTTCAACTGAAACGACGTAAGCCGACGGCGAAGTGTCACGACTCGTCTCGAGATCGAAACCATTGCCGGACCCTAGCGGCTTTAGAGGGCGAGAGAGAGAGAGAGAGAGAGAGAAGAACCAGCGGAAGAGGGGAGGAGAGAGAGAG
>NC_140165.1:318060867-318091411 GCF_963971535.1 Notolepis coatsorum
AGAGAGAGAGAGAGAGAGGAGAGAGAGAGAGAGAGAGAGAGAGAGAGAGAGAGAGAGAGAGAGAGAGAGAGAGAGAGACAGAGAGATACTAGAGACAGAGGCGAGAGAGGAGAGGGGAGAGAGAGACGGGGAGGAGAGAGAGAGAGGACAGAGAGAGAGAGGAGAAAATAGAGAGGGAGAGAGGCGAGAGAGAGAGAGAGATAGAGGGAGAAAGGCGAGAGAGAGAGGGAGAGATAGAGGGGAGAGAGAGAGAGAGAGAGAGAGAGAGAGAGAGAGAGAGAGAGAGAGAAGAGAGAGAGATACTAGAGACAGAGGCGAGAGAGGAGAGGGAGAGAGAGACGGGGAGAGAGAGACAGAGAGAGAGAGGAGAAAATAGAGAGGGAGAGAGCGAGAGAGGGAGAGAGCGCGAGAGATAGAGGGGAGAGAGGCGAGAGAGAGAGGCGAGAGAGAGAGAGAGAGAGAGAGAGAGAGAGAGAGAGAGAGTGAGAGAAGAGAAGAGAGAGAAAGGGAGAGATAGAGGGAGAGAGGCGAGAGAGAGAGATTTGTTTGATTGTTTTGTTTGGCTTTGGCAATGTAAACGTATGTTTCCCATGTCAATAAAGCCCATTTTGAATTGAATTGAATTGAGAGAGGGAGAGATAGAGGGAGAGAGGCGAGAGAGAGAGAGGAGGAAAGAGAGGAGAGAGAGAGAGAGAGAGAGAGAGGAGAGAGAGGAGAGAAAGAGAGAGGGAGAGAGATACTAGAGAGATGTTAATATGCACAGACATGTGGGGCAGTTGCTATCTCTCACCAGGGACAGGTTGTTGAGACACAGGAGGCGTCGGCGCGCTGCGTTCTGTCGCTCAAATGCCCCGATAAAGACGTGACGTGGAAACCTCGTCACACAAAGGTCACACATGACTTTATTCATCCCGTCAAGGATGGTAGACAATTGAAACAACAACAACAACAACAACAACAACAACAACACAACGTATTTGATACCTGGAGCGAGGTCTGAGGTCAGACGCTCAAAGACACTTTGAAGAACATTCAAGTTTGAAACAAGTCTGGCCACCGTCGGTAGATCTGACTGAAGTATGCAGCGTGTTATGTATCACACGTCATCACACGTCATCACACGTTATCACACGTCATCACGCGTCATCACACGTTATCACACGTCATCACACGTTATCACACGTCATCACACGTCATCACACGTCATCACCACACGTCATCACGCGTTATCACACGTTATCACACGTTATCACACGTCATCACACGTTATCACACGTCATCATCACACGTCATCACACGTTATCACACGTTATCACACGTCATCACACGTCATCACACGTCATCACACGTTATCACACGTCATCACACGTTATCACACGTCATCACACGTCATCACACGTCATCACACGTCATCACACGTTATCACTAAGGCTGTCAAAGTGAAAGCGTTATTAACGCGTTATCGCACAATTATTTTAACGCCATTATTTTTTTATCGCGAGATTAACGTTTAAAAATGTTTATAAAAAATTTACTAGACTTCACTCAGTCAGGTGTATTATTCATACTCTCATTGATACTATGTTTGTTTCTGAAAATTAATTTTTTAAATGTTTTAAAATATTTGAATTTTATGCACATTTGCAATGCATGAGGGTATGCTCGATATTGGCTTTTTTACCGATACCGATATACCGATATTGTCCAACTCTTAATTTCCGATACCGATATCAACCGATACCGATATATGCAGGGTTTCCCCCATCAAAAAATTTAATAATTTCAGGTAATTAACATTACATATCTCTTGTTGTGGAATTAATACAACATTATGCATACTTTTGACAATAAATAAAATCAGAATTTGTTCTTACTTGCTTGCCTGGGTAAATAAAGGTTATAGAAGTGTAAAAAAAAAGAATTTTTTTATTATTATTTTTAAACCGATACCGATATTTTCCGATATCACATTTTAATGCCGATATCGGCCGATAATATCGGTAGGCCGATAATATCGGACATCCCTACATGAGGGTCATCCTTTTGTGTTAAATGGCTGCATAATGCAAGCATTTGTTGACTGTCATGTTGATAAGAGTATTAAAACTTGAAAAAGATCCGTTTAAGGTAGATTTAGAACAGATAAAAAATATGCGATTAATTCGCAATTAATCGCGAGTTAACTATGGACAATCATGCGATTAATCAGATTAAATATTTTTTATCCCGGTCTCGACTCCCGGAGAGTCAGCATTGCCTTGGCTCGGGCTGATCGCTATACTAACTCGTTTGGCTGAGTTAGGGGGAGGGGAGCCGTGGGTGGGTCCTGGGCGTTGTGGACAGCGACCCCTACAGTTCGGTCGGGGCGCCTGCTCAGCGAAGGTAGGATCTGGTGAAAGGTAGTGTGACCTTCCACACGTTACACTCTCCCAGTGAGAATCTGCGCGGCCAGGCTGGCTGCCGGCTGGCTGCACATGCGTCGGAGGAAAGCATGTGACAGTCTCCGGCCTCTCGGACCAACAGTAGGGGAAAGTGCGCAACAACCAGGAAGGGGGTTGGGAATTGGCATAACGACTAACAGTGGGATGGGAGAAAAATCGGAAAAAAGAAGGAGGGGGAAAAAGATAATAAAAAAAATATATATATATTTGAATCGATTGACAGCCTTAGTTATCAGACATCATCACATGTTATCACACGTCATCACATGTCATTCACACGTCATCACACGTTATCACACGTCATCACATGTCATCACACATCATCACACGTCATCACACGTCATCACACGTTATCACACGTCATCACATGTCATCACACATCATCACACGTCATCACACGTCATCACACGTCATTCACACGTCATCACACGTCATCACACGTCATCACACGTTATCACACGTTATCACACGTCACACATTATCGCACGTTATCACACGTCATCACACGTTATCACACGTTATCACACGTGACGTTATCGTACGACTATTCTAGGTAAGGTAAGGTAAGGTAAGGTGCATTTTATTTGTATAGCGCTTTTCTAGATTAAAATCACAAAGTGCTTTACAGGCAGTAAACAGTTCCTCTAACCTGGATAAGTAACACACATGCAAAACAAAACTCAGTATTCCTCCAGGTCGACCACCTGCTCCTCCCACACGCCCCCCCCGCACTCCTCCGCCCCGTCTGTGTCCAAGGAGCGCTCAGTATTCCTCCAGGTCGACCACCTGCTCCTCCCACACGCCCCCCCCGCACTCCTCCGCCCCGTCTGTGTCCAAGGAGCGCTCAGTATTCCTCCAGGTCGACCACCTGCTCCTCCCACACGCCCCCCCCGCACTCCTCCGCCCCGTCTGTGTCCAAGGAGCGCTCAGTATTCCTCCAGGTCGACCACCTGCTCCTCCCACACGCCCCCCCCGCACTCCTCCGCCCCGTCTGTGTCCAAGGAGCGCTCAGTATTCCTCCAGGTCGACCACCTGCTCCTCCCACATGCCCCCCCCGCACTCCTCCGCCCCGTCTGTGTCCGAGGAGCGCTCAGTATTCCTCCAGGTCGACCACCTGCTCCTCCCACACGTCCTCCGCCCTCCTCCGCCCCGTCTGTGTCCGAGGAGCGCTCAGTATTCCTCCAGGTCGACCGCCTGCTCCTCCCACACGTCCTCCGCCCTCCTCCGCCCCGTCTGTGTCCGAGGAGCGCTCAGTATTCCTCCAGGTCGACCACCTGCTCCTCCCACACGTCCTCCGCCCTCCTCCTCCGCCCCGTCTGTGTCCGAGGAGCGCTCAGTATTCCTCCAGGTCGACCACCTGCTCCTCCCACACGTCCTCCGCCCTCCTCCGCCCCGTCAGCGCCTGTTTCCCCGGGGGACCTCCTGCTGGACGGGTGGATCCCGGGCGTCCCGGCGGTCCGGTGGTGTTTCGAGGTCCAGCTCCTGGTCTTCAGCTTCCCCACCGGGCTGACCCCCCTGGAGGTAGGGATGTCCGATATTATCGGCCGATGTTGGCATTAAAATGTAATATCGGAAATGATCGGTTTAAAAAGAAATATATATATATGTATAATTTTTTTTAACATTTATTTAAACTTTATTTACCCAGGCAAGCAAGTAAGAACAAATTCAGATTACATTTATTGTCAAAAGTATGCATAATGTTGTGTTAATTCCACGACAGGAGATAAGTAAGGGATAATGTATAGCTACGAGGTCATTGTCGCAAAATAATTGACCGACACGGAGTTTAGAATACTGAGGCGCCTCGCCGAGGTGTTTTAAACGTCAGTGAAGGTCAATTATTTTGCGACAATGACCGAGTATAGGCTATACATTATCCCGCTTATTACATGGCTAACTTACTAACAATATACCTAATTCATCGACAAGACGAGATCAAATGTAGACGCAGTTGTTCTGTGGCTCTGTCAGCCCAAATAAAGTGATTATTATTATTATCGGCAGCCGGCAGGTCTGTGATCTGATTGCATGACTGAGTGCAGCTGTGCATATGCTGAGCAGCACTGACAGTGTGTGTAGTGGGGCTTGATTGCGAACAGCTGCGCACAGCGGTCATTATTGTTCGGCAGAGGTCTGTTATCGAGTAATATCGGACCTCTGACGAGCGCTTTTGACCAATCACAAGCAAGCATTTCGGCGAATGTGAAAACGCCATGTAATAAGTAATGTTAATTACCTGAAATTATTCAGTTTTTTTGGGGGGGGGGGGACCCTGCATATATCGGACGGTATCGGAAATTAAGAGTTGGACAATATCGGTATATTGGATATTGGTAAAAAAAAATCCAATATCGAGCATCCCTACCTGGAGGTCATCACCGAGCTCTCGCCCCTGGCTCCTCCGGCCGTCCCGGCGGGGGGTTCCGTCGCCCTCTAGGCCGGGGGTCCGCGTCCCCGTCCCCTCCCCCCGCTGACCCCTGTCGGCCCGCCTGACCCGGCCCAGCGTGAGCTGCAGCTCGCCGAGACGCTGGGCGACGTAGTGCCTCTTCATCTCCAGCAGGGCGGTGCCGTGGCGACTCAGGGACGGCGGGGGCTCGGGAGACGACGGCGGGGGGGCCTCCTGTGGGCAGGGGGGGGGAGCAGAGCGCAGGCGACAGGAGTCAAAACAGCACACGCGTGACGAGAAGGCGTGTGTTCACATCGCACACGCAAGCATGTGGGAACAAACATGTGAGGCACACGGACACATGTACGACACAGACAGACACATACACACACTCTAAATGGTAAATATATCTCTTTTATCCAAAGCACTTTACAATTTGTTCCTCACATTTTACACATTCACACAGCGACCAGCTCATCGGGAGCAATTAGGGGTTAAGTAGGGATGCTCGATATTGGCTTTTTTACCGATACCGATATACCGATATTGTCCAACTCTTAATTTCCGATACCGATATCAACCGATATCAACCGATACCGATATATGCAGGGTTTCCTCCCCCAATTTTTTTTTTATAATTTCAGGTAATTAACATTACATATCTCTTGTTGTGGAATTAACACAACATTATGCATACTTTTGACAATAAATAAAATCAGAATTTGTTCTTACTTGCTTGCCTGGGTAAATAAAGGTTATAGAAATGTAAAAAAATTTAAATAATTCTTTTTTACCGATACCAATATTTTCCGATATCATATTTTAATGCCGATATGGGCCGATAATCGGACATCCCTAGGGTTAAGTGTCTTGCTCAAGGACACGTCGACACGCTGCCCGGGAGGAGGGGGAATCGAACCAGACGACTTCACTCACTCACTCACTCACTCACTCACTCACTCACTCACTCACTCACTCACTCACTCACTCACTCACTCACTCACTCACTCACTCACTCGCTCACTCACTCACTCACTCACTCACTCACTCACTCACTCACTCACTCACTCACTCGCTCACTCACTCACTCACTCACTCACTCACAAAATGGTTCTTCATCTAAATTCATCATTGAGGTCAACAACCTCCTTATCCATATTCAAAAAACAATTAAAATCAAATTTAATTTCATCATAAATCACCATCACATTAAGTTACTCCTGTGCATCAGTGTTACGTCTACTGTTAGTATGACTGCTTGTTTCCTTTTCCTCATTATATACCGTTAATATGTTATTCTCCTCTTCTTTGCCCTCTTGTACTAAAGAAAAAAAAATTATAATATATTGTTCTTGTTACTGACTCATGTCAATCTTCCATGTTTTCGCTATAGTGTCGGCCTTATGTCTCTGTCCCTGTTTTGTAGTTTATTTTGTAGACCACGCTACACATGTATTTCGTTCATATTGCTTATGGACAATGAGATGGGAGTGGAACTTTGTACAAGCCCTTTGGGCTTCGTTCCCTCCTAGCACTGTTTTTTTTTTTAAATAATGTGCTAAATAAATAAACTAAACTAAACTAAGTATCAGTTATTGAGTCATTAGGTTCTAACGTATAACCAGAAACGAGTCCGACTGAAACTAATAAGTAAAGGATGGACCAGGGCCCTATTCCCCGTACCTGGTTCAACTAAGTCAATCAAAAGTCCCATTATCCAGATTCAATTAACCCGATGTTTGAATCCGCGCTTTCCCTGTTCCTCTAACGCTGATTCAGTCTCGTTAATTCGAACCAGACTTGATACTCAGGATAATTGCGTGCGGCCGCCTCACCTGAAAAGACAGCAGGAGTAGATCGCAGAAATCTCGATTTTCTAACGGCATTGATTGATTGATTTAAAACTTTATTAACAGATTGCAGAATGGGTACAATACAGTACGGCTCAATAGCCTCGCCGACAAGTTAAATGCATAATCTATAGGCTAATGTTAAGTCCCTCATTACCCCAATCAATCAGATTATATTTATTTAAATGTGCCTGCTGGCAATAGGCTTAATGGAATGAATAATCGAATGAGATCTATTGCTAGCGAAAATAATTGGTTCAACTCTTTCAGAATAAGTAGATACAAACAAGCCGAAAGAGTATCTAATTGATACGAATTAATAGATACTTATGAGGATATCTGTACTGTATGCGCTCGGCTTAGGTATCATGTACTTTATATATAAATACATGGTTCCCAAAGTTTCAAGGCGCGACCCGAAATAACGTGTCAGAGAGGCTTGGAGGCTATACAGTTTCACTATTAATCAGGTTTTAATCTGTTTCGGACATCATCCATACATGCATTGAATTGATTAACCTTTGGTTTATACCAGTGACACATGTTCATCATCAGATAACAGTGCTTGAACAGATACATGCATTTTCTCAAATGCATTAATGTCAACGGCGGTGTTCGGTGGGTGGGGTGGGGGGGTTGGGCAGGAGGGGTGGGGGGGAACACTGTACAACTGTACAAGCAAAACTGTACATTGGAATATTGACAACCATACTTGGTAATTTACTGTACATTGGAGGGGGTTGGGTTAGGACATTTACATGGGCCAGTTTCGAATTGCAGTCTCCCGTAGGTGTTCTTTGAGAGTGTTTTTGAAAGTGGGTAGTGATTCACATTCCTTTACAGCTTTGGGTAGGGCGTTCCACATTGATGTGGCATAATTGCGAAACGTGTTTAGTCCCTTGTTTGAGCCGAATCTGGGTTTAACATGATTTGTGGAGCTCCCTCTGGTGTTGTGATCGTGGTATTCACTGACCTATGGGAAGTATTTTGACATGTACATGGGTACCTTGGTCATGTAGTGTATCTTGTAGACCAGGCCCATTGCAAGTTGCTGTACTCTGTCGTCTACTCTAAGCCATCCTAGGTTGTCAAAGTGGGCAGGGATGAGGTGGGTTCTAGGAGTAAGGTCAAGCAGTAGTCTGACCAGTTTGTTTTGAGATGTTTGTAATTTTGTTTTTAGAGCCTTTGAGGTGCTTTGGTACCATGAGGTGCAAGCATAGTCGTAGTACCCTTGAATGAGTGCTCCTGCCAGAGTCTTCAAGGTATTCTTGTTTACCAGAGAGGAGATCCGGTACAAGAATCGAGTTCGTTGGTTGACTTTTTTTATTACATTGGATGCCATTTTGTCACAGGAAAGATTAGCCTCTAGGATGCCCTTGAGCAAGGCGCTAAACCCCCAACTGCTCCAGTGGGAGTTGCTCAGTGGCAAACGGTGTCAGACTGTGGTTGTACTGGGCGGCTCCCAGGTGTGAATGGAACTGTGTGAATGTGAAGCAGGGCGTAGCTGAAAAAGAGCAACCGTGCTCATCGAACCTACCCTGGGTAAATAAAGGTTAATAAATAATAAAAAAAATAAAAATAAAAAAAACCTGGGCCTGGTGGTCGTCGGCGCTGTGCTCTCTGCCCCCGAGCCCTGAGCTCCTCTGAGCTCCTCTTGTCTGGAGCTGAACGCTCAGCTGGAGGAAGGACTCGTTCAGGCGGTCCATCTCCTCCTCCACGCAGGAGACCTGGAGGGCAGACAGGCGGGGGTTAACCAGGAGGAGGAGGGGGGGGGGGGGGGGGGGGGTACTGTCTCTGCTGGTTAAACAATGAACAGCTGTGACTGAGACCTACCTGGACAGGTGTGCCTTTTGGTGACATACCTGACGGAGAAAAAACAAACACACACACAGTGATTTTGCAATACATTTTCAGTACATCTTATATTTTTTATTATTATGTAATAACGGGTAGCTCAAATCAAGCAATATGATTGGCTCATAGCCATGGTATAATGAGCGTATATATCCACAGCTATCCTATTACCCAAGCTGTTCCTTTTCACAAGTCAGTATCACTCCACGTTTAAACATTTAAATGTGTGTCTTGCTTTCATTATTGCCATAGCCTACTCTGTAAACCTTTTATAAATAAAGCAATAGCCCACTTCAGGCTGTGGCATATGGTTATTCTATCACAGCTAACGGCTGTCAGCCTGAACTACGCCCATTAGCTGTGATATAATAACCATATACCATGAGGCCTGTCCTGAACTACGCCCCCTAGCTGTGATATAATAACCATATACCATGAGGCCTGTCCTGAACTACGCCCCTTAGCTGTGATATAATAACCATATACCATGAGGCCTGTCCTGAACTACGCCCCCTAGCTGTGATATAATAACCATAGACCATGAGGCCTGTCCTGAACTACGCCCCCTAGCTGTGATATAATAACCATATACCATGTGACCTGTCCTGAACTACGCCCCCTAGCTGTGATATAATAACCATATACCATGAGACCTGTCCTGAACTACGCCCCCTAGCTGTGATATAATAACCATAGACCATGAGGCCTGTCCTGAACTACGCCCCCTAGCTGTGATATAATAACCATATACCATGAGGCCTGTCCTGAACTACGCCCCCTAGCTGTGATATAATAACCATATACCATGTGACCTGAAGCGAGCTATAGCTGAATCACACGGGGGATCTTACCCTTTGCAGACGGACGCTGCCTGAGGTCAGAGAGCAGCTGCTCTAACTTGAAATACTTGTATTGTTGAAGTCTAGAATGAAAAACATAAAAGAAGAAAAATCTATTTGTTAACATATTATCATAATATCATCAAATTATCACAATTTTATATTGTCATATTATCATATTGTAATATTATCATAATATCATTTAGCATAATGTCATATTACCATCATAATATCGTACTATCATAAACACTAGATTTCAAACAACGCCTCCACCGACCTGCCGGCCAACAGATGCTCCGCGAAGCGCGCCTCCGAGGGAACCGTGACGTTCAGGAAGTCCTCCGTCAGCGTCCCGCTCAGCGCAGCGCCCTCTGGAGGACCGCCGTGGGACTGAGAGAGGGACAGACGGGACACGGCCAACGGTTTGACATGGTTAGGGCTAGGGCCAGAGGGTACCTTGGTGGGTTAGGGTGAGGGCCAGAGGGTACCTTGGTGGGCTAGGGTGAGGGCCAGAGGGTACCTTGGTGGGCTAGGGTGAGGGCCAGAGGGTACCTTGGTGGGTTAGGGTGAGGGCCAGAGGGTACCTTGGTAGGTTAGAGTTAGGGCCAGAGGGTACCTTGGTGGGTTAGGGTGAGGGCCAGAGGGTACCTTGGTGGGTTAGGGTGAGGGCCAGAGGGTACCTTGGTGGGTTAGGGTGAGGGCCAGAGGGTACCTTGGTAGGTTAGAGTTAGGGCCAGAGGGTACCTTGGTGGGTTAGGGTGAGGGCCAGAGGGCACCTTGGTGGGTGAGGGTGAGGGCCAGAGGGCACCTTGGTGGGTTAGGGTGAGGGCCAGAGGGTACCTTGGTGGCGTCGCGTCTGAAGGAGGCCTGGAACAGCTGCAGGCTCAGCACCGACACGCCCTGCCGCAGCGCCTGGATGAAGCCCTGGGGCCGGGCGCCCCCTGGTGGCAGGAAGAGCAAGCGTCACGTCGCACTGAAGAATAACGAGGATTCACTCACACGTTCACTCACACATTCACTCACACATTCACTCACACGTTCACTCACACATTCACTCACACATTCACTCACACATTCACTCACACATTCACTCACATATTCACTCACACGTTCCATGGCCATGTTCTCGTCTCCTTGGTTACCTGATGCTATAGAGGCCTTGTCTCCTTGGTTACCTGATGCTATGGAGGCCATGTTCTCGTCTCCTTGGTTACCTGATGCTATAGAGGCCATGTTCTCGTCTCCTTGGTTACCTGATGCTATGGAGGCCTCGTCTCCTTGGTTACCTGATGCTATAGAGGCCATGTTCTCGTCTCCTTGGTTACCTGATGCTATGGAGGCCATGTTCTCGTCTCCTTGGTTACCTGATGCTATAGAGGCCATGTTCTCGTCTCCTTGGTTACCTGATACTATGGAGGCCTCGTCTCCTTGGTTACCTGATGCTATGGAGGCCTCGTCTCCTTGGTTACCTGATGCTATGGAGGCCTTGTCTCCTTGGTTACCTGATGCTGTCGAGGCCTTGTCTCCTTGGTTACCTGATGCTATGGAGGCCTCGTCTCCTTGGTTACCTGATGCTATGGAGGCCTCGTCTCCTTGGTTACCTGATGCTATAGAGGCCATGTTCTCGTCTCCTTGGTTACCTGATGCTATGGAGGCCATGTTCTCGTCTCCTTGGTTACCTGATGCTATAGAGGCCTCGTCTCCTTGGTTACCTGATGCTATAGAGGCCTCGTCTCCTTGGTTACCTGATGCTATGGAGGCCATGTTCTCGTCTCCTTGGTTACCTGATGCTATAGAGGCCATGTTCCCGTCTCCTTGGTTACCTGATGCTATAGAGGCCATGTTCTCGTCTCCTTGGTTACCTGATGCTATAGAGGCCATGTTCTCGTCTCCTTGGTTACCTGATGCTATGGAGGCCTCGTCTCCTTGGTTACCTGATGCTATGGAGGCCATGGCCAGCAGGAGGGCGGCGGTGAACTGTCCCACGTGCCGCAGGCGCGACGCAGACAGGTAGAGGATCTGATTGGTCGTGTCGAAGTGGAAGTCCCCGGAGCAGTGAGCCAGCAGGCCCTCCTCGTTGGAGGAGGAACCAGGAAGTGACTTGGCCAGCAGCAGGAGGACGGGAGGGAAGAGGGGGCAGTTGCCTAGCAACCTCATGACCTGGCAGCCAAACAGGAAGACGGCGGCGTGCTGCGGGGAGAGACTGTCCAGGGGGACGGGGACCAGCCGCCACCCCCCCGCAGCAGGCTCCTCCTCCTCCAGGCCTGTTGCCACGGCTACAGAGACACATAGAACACAAGAGAATAGAACACATAGAACACAAGAGAATAGAACACATAGAACACAGGAGAATAGAACACATAGAACACAGGAGAATAGAACACATAGAACACAAGAGAATAGAACACATAGAACACAAGAGAATATAACACATAGAACACAAGAGAATAGAACACATAGAACACAAGAGAATAGAACACATAGAACACAGGAGAATAGAACACAACAGAACAGAACACAATAGAACAGAATAGAATAGAATGGAATAGAACAGAACAGAATAACAGAATATAATATAACAGAATAGAACAGAGTAGAATAGAACAGAATAGAATAGAATGGAACAGAATATAACATTTACATTTACATTTACATTTAGTCATTTAGCTGACGCTTTTATCCAAAGCGACTTACAAGTTCTGTACGACAAGCCATCAGGAAGAGCACAACTCTATCAGCTGAGTAACAATGTTCATCAAAGTGTTGAGTGCTACAGTGTAGGTTAGTTTATTAGGACAAGTGCATGACAGTATGGTTAGTTAGGGTTAGATTTTTTTTTTTTTTTTATTCAGATAATGGTTGAAGAAGTGAGTCTTTAGTCGACGGCGAAAGATTGGACGTGTTTCGGCTGTCCTAACTGGGGTGGGTAGTTCATTCCACCATTGTGGGGCAAGGACTGAGAATAGGCGACTTCTCTTTGATGACCCTCCCGGAGCTTGGATAGGAGTAGGTCTGAGGCGGCCAGAAGATGCAGAGATGCATAACAGAACAGAATATAATAACAGAATATAATATAATAGAACAGAATAGAATGGAATAGAACAGAATAGAACAGAATAGAATGGAATAGAACAGAATAGAATATAACAGAATAGAATGGAACAGAACAGAATATAATAGAACATAATAGAATAGAACAGAACAGAATAGAACAGAACAGAATAGAACAGAACAGAATATAATAACAGAACAGAATAGAATAGAATAGAACAGAATAGAATGGAATAGAACAGAATAGAACAGAATAGAATGGAATAGAACAGAATAGAACAGAATATAATGGAATAGAACATAATAGAATATAACAGAATAGAATGGAACAGAACAGAATATAATAGAACATAATAGAACAGAACAGAATAGAACAGAATAGAATCAAATAGAGGTATATAATAGGTATTATGTTGCATCATGAATGCATCAAGGGGGGGAGGGGGGTCAGCAACAGCATACGTTTTGAATACTACATACGTTGATCGTTGCGATCTATGTGAAATCATTGTTGGACCAAAGTAGGATTGATGTCATATAGTCCTTACCTTTACTAGGACGTATCCCAAAATTAATATTCCAATTGTCTGATCGCGATTTCCAGTATCGATGTTGATGTATCGGGTCCCTGACATGAAATGGCACAAAATATGCATCAAGTGTGCTAAACGCGTTCCAAGTCGCTCAAATGAACCGTTTCACTTCCCCGGGTCCAAATTCTCCGCCCGGACCATATAAAATGTGACACACAGTGTGAAATAATAAGGTGTCAAAGGGTAGGCGATACTGCCACCTAGCAGGATTCGGCCGGCATTGCACTCTCGAAGTCTCAGAATGAGTTCCAATGGTAACACAGAGGTCCGTGAGAGGGTATTAAAATAGAAGTCTAACTATCTAAAAACGTAATATTACGTGTTTGGCGCTCAACGGTTGGCGAGCAAACGCGTAATATTACAGTGTTAAGGAGGATCCTAAATGCATCATTATATGCTAATTTCCTATAATTACACCAGAGGTGGGCAGTATAAAACTGAGTACAATAGGCTCTGAACAGGCTTATTTTCACATTGTTTCACATATTTATACAATTTTCGTGCCAGCATACAGTTTGCAGCACTGGCGCTGCACATCAACATCATCACACATCAGTGATATTGTGACCCAAATATCGCACACTCTTCACCACATCTAGAGCGCAGTCAGACAGCAAGGAGGAGGGAACCTTTTGCTGCTGGTCCTCCTTAGTTTATCTATCTACATTTAGCTTTTATCCTATTTTCATACTAGCGCTCGCTTCCCTATGCCTTTTCTTTTGTTGTTGTTGATCTTAGCTCTATTATATTGAAATACCCCAGTTGCTATTGCATGTACATAATTTGTGTGTTATTACACGTATATGTACATACATGCCAACTATTCACCTGTTTTATTATCCATTATTTTACATTTATTTTTCATTTCATGGTGGGTTTTTTTGTTCTTGATTTATTGTGATGTTTCTTCTTGACTTGTTTAAAGAAGACTTGTCCGGCCCATGGGGACATTAACTTGATTTCGGACTTTACAAATACATTTGATTTGATTTATCTATATATTTTATACTTATTTTATGTCTGCACTTTTTCTTTTTTCTTTTATCCACTTTTTCTCCTCTTTTTCTTGTATTTAATGCCAATTTTGTGCAATTCTTTTTGTCTTTTTTGTGAAGCACTTTGAGCTGCAATTATTGTATGAAAGGTGCTATAGAAATAAAGTATTTTTACTAGTGCTGTCAGGCGATTAAAAAAATGTATCTAATTAATTACAGGATTTGTAATGAATTAATCTAATTAATCACATTTTAATCGCATAACCATTTTATGCCTGATATTCTATATTCCGGATGGCAGAATTCAGTACTGTATCTACAAAACCTTCTTTTTAATGATCTTCCATCTATTAATTTGCTTAGATTTTTCAGGTCTGGTCAATTTGAGCATGGTGTTATTCACAGTCAAAGATAAAAAAAAGAATTTAATTGATATTCTCATTTGGTTCATTACAATTTTTACTCAAGCCTCGTAACAGACACAGTATTTCTGACACTGGGAATACATTCCCTGAGATCCATAGATGTCCCTAGAATCAGATACCAAGAACATGCAAATACCCCATATAAAAAAAAATCTGTAAATGTGTATTCTTATGGAATGATATAAATGTATTATTTTTTTTGTAATTAATTTTGAGTAAATTTTCATAACGCAATAATTTGCTGTGTAATTAATTAATCTAATTAACGCGATAAACTGACAGCCATAATTGTTACTAATATAAACAGACTTTCCCCTCTCTCCTGAAGTGTTCTACGTGGTTCCGCTCACCGGGTCCAGCCGCAGAGAGGTTCTGGAGAGACTGCTGGATCTCCTGCAGGGTTCTGGACAGAGGAGATATGGCCACCAGCATGGACAGGTCGTGGTCGCTCAGACAGGGAGCCGTGCTCTGTAAGTGGACTATAGAAACAACAAGGCCTAATTATGATTTATTCACATTATCTAATAATAACGTTTTATTGCATTTAGCTGGAGAGCAGCCAGAGAGGCACTTGTCTCTTCAATAAGCAGTCGGCTAACGGACGAAACAAGTGGCCCAGGGTCTTTTGGCCTCAGCCAAACGACACCAGAGGGAGCTCCACAAATCATGTTAAACCCAGATTCGGCTCAAACAAGGGACTAAACACGTTTCGCAATTATCAATGTGGAACGCCCTACCCACAGCTGTAAAGGAATGTGAATCACTACCCACTTTCAAAAGCACTCTCAAAGAACACCTACGGAAGACTGCAATTCTAAACTGGCCCCCACAAATGTCCTAACCCAGTTGTACAGTAAATGACCAAGTATGGCTTTGTTAGTATTCCAATGTACAGTGTCACAACACGGTCCACACAGATAGCTTTGATCGCGGGAGAAAGAAATATCAGATCAACGCAAGTAGGGATGTCCGATATTATCGGCCGACCGATATTATCGGCCGATATCGGCAGTAAAATGTGATATCGGAAAATATCGGTATAAAAAAAAAAAAAAAAAAAAAAAAAAAAATCTTTTTTTTTTTACATTTATTTAACCTTTATTTACCCAGGCAAGCAAGTAAGAACCAATTCTTATTTTATTTATTGTCAAAAGTATGCATGTTGGTTTAATTCAACAACAAGAGATATGTAATGTTAATTTTTACTTTTTTAATTATCATATTTTGCACAGATAATGCTTACATTTAGAAAGCCTTTTGAATGCATCCAGTGAAATTATTAATTACCTGAAATTATTCAGTTTTTTTGGGGGGAAACCCTGCATATATCGGTATCGGTTGATATCGGTATCGGTATCGGTATCGAAATTAAGAGTTGGACAATATCGGAATATCGGTATCGGTAAAAAAGCCAATATCGAGCATCCCTAAACGCAAGGTTATATATATATATATAGTGTTCGTACCTTGTCTCTGATGTAATGCAAAAAAAATAATCCAATTATCTCATCGCCAATTCAGTTATCCACAGCGATCCTGTCCCCGACATTACCGAGTAGGGATGTCCCGATCCGATCACGTGATCGGGATCGGGGCCGATCACGTGATTTTCCGAAGATCGGGATCGACAAAAAAAAAAAAAAAAAAAAAACGTTTTTTTTTTTTTACTTTTTTTTTTTTTGTTCAACAAACATGACCATGTTCACATCTTAAACTCATACTGAGGCCTTAGTTTTGGTTTTAAATTGCATATCATCATTCATTTA
This sequence comes from Notolepis coatsorum, assembly GCF_963971535.1. Lineage (NCBI taxonomy): Eukaryota > Metazoa > Chordata > Actinopteri > Aulopiformes > Paralepididae > Notolepis > Notolepis coatsorum. Next base: position 318,077,071 of record NC_140165.1, read on the forward strand.
TTTATTGTCACAGAGCAGAAGAATTTTGCCAAAACAAACCAATAGTATCCAGCTGCAGAACGGCAGACCAGCCACAATCTCAGACCCAAATAATTTTTATTTAAATTTTTTTTATCCCAATTTCCAGGTGAAAAGTTAACTTCATAAATCATTTGATGTATAATTAAATCAAAGGAAATGCGTTTGGGTCTGAGAGTGTGGCTGGTCTGCTGTTCTGCAGCTGGATACTATTGGTTTGTTTTGGCAAAATTCTTCTGCTCTGTGTGACAATAAATAAATTAATGATGATATGCAATTTAAAACCAAAACTAAGGCCTCAGTATGAGTTTAAGACGTGAACATGGTCATGTTTGTTGAATAAAAAAAAATACAAAAAATAATTTTGATCGGATCGGGAAATATCGGTATCGGTAGATACTCAAAATCACATGATCGGGATCGGATCGGGAGCAAAAAAACGTGATCGGGACATCCCTATTACCGAGCGTTACACATGAACGGGTGGGCGGGGTTAGTGTCCCATGCCATCGTTGTAAAGGCCTGCCTCGCCTGAGTATTTAAACCCCGCCCCCACGGCTCAGATCGGCTCAGAAAACACACCAGCCCATTTCCAATGGAGTGCCAATAGCTCCGCAAGGCAGTAGAGGGCGGTGTTGACCGTCTGCCAGCTCAGACAGGGTCTGAAGGGTCTGCAGAGTAGTGATGTTAAGATTGACCGATTCGCATCGGTGCACCGGCATAAACTTTCAAGATGCGAGTGCACCGGTGGAATAAGGGCGCATCGGCTAGAATTCAGGTTGAACTTGCGATGCATCTGTTAGCGTCTTTGCATCGGTGAAAACCAAAGTCCAGTTTAATCTTAATCCTTAATCCTAATCTTCACCGTTTGGGGGCGACACCTGCCTGGTCTCTGAGGCTGACCCTGATCCCTGACCCCTGACCCCGTCTCTAACCCTCACCCTGCCTGGACGTACCTGAGACACGAGGGGCTCCTGCTTTCCTCATATTCGCTGAAGAATACTGGAGACAAAAAAAGAAGATAATCACTGAAGCTATGAATTAACAGATGTTTTTAACTACAGATCAAACGGTATACATAGATAGATAGATAGATAGATAGATAGATAGATAGATACTTTATTAATCCCCTTGGGGAAATTCAGGGTATCTCGCAGCTCACATAGCATACAGACATTTGACCATTCCCAAACAGTAGTTACACATTATGTCTGCATCATGAATTAAAATAAGTACATGATAAAATTCAATCAAATCATACCCATCAATATTAAAATTAAAATTAAAATAGGAGCGTGATTACATGCAGTATTACACGCTAAATGTACATGCAGTACCTCTGTGCTGTGGCACATGTGTGCAGTATTACACGCTAAATGTACATGTAGTACCTCTGTGCTGTGGCACATGATGGTAAATGGCTGCTTTTTTATATAACAGCTTTTATCCAAAGCGCTTTACAATTTGTTCCTCACATTTGACCCGTTCACTCACACATTCACACACCGACGGCGGAGGCGACCATGCAAGGTGCTCAACCTGCTCATCGGGAGCAGTTAGGGGGTTAAGTGTCTTGCTCAAGGACACATCGACACGCTGCCCGGGAGGAGTGGGAATCGAACCGGGAACCTCCGGATTGCCAGACGACTGCTCTACCTCCCGAGCCACTGTCGCCCCTGAAGTATTACACGCTAAATGTACATGTGTGAAGTATTACACGCTAAATGTACATGTGTGAAGTATTACACGCTAAATGTACATGCCGTACCTCTGTGCTGTAGCACATGACGTATTACACGCTAAATGTACATGTGTGAAGTATTACACGCTAAATGTACATGTGTGAAGTATTACACGCTAAATGTACATGTGTGAAGTATTACACGCTAAATGTACATGTGTGAAGTATTACACGCTAAATGTACATGTGTGAAGTATTACACGCTAAATGTACATGTGTGAAGTATTACACGCTAAATGTACATGCCGTACCTCTGTGCTGTAACACATGACGTATTACACGCTAAATGTACATGCCGTACCTCCGTGCTGTAGCACATGTGTGCGTCGCCGGTTGTATGGTTGTATCCGGCGTGCAGGTCGGAGAGGCAGTGCGGCGGCGCGGGCAGATCCTGGGTCTGCCAGCCCTCTCCCGTCAGCCGGTACAGGACGGCTTCCACTGACCTGAGAACAGCTCCTAGCAACGCCACGGAGGAGTCGGCTGCGTGTGGATCAGGGTGTGGATCAGAATAGAGTTATTACTGTACATACAGTACACACAGTCCTCATTATCCCTCCTAGTTACCAGGGGTGTAAAAAGTACCCAGAAATTATACTTAAGTGAAAGTATGGGTCCCGTCTCAAAATCGTACTCGAGTAAAAGTCAGAGTATCTGTGGCTAAAAACACACTTGAGTAAAAGTCCAAAAGTTTCTACTTTTAAATGTACTTAAGTACTAAAAAGTAAAAGTACAAACTTTTTTTCTGACTGTCTATTCTTCTGATAGCAGGTGTTTAATCAAAGATCCCTGCTTTCTAGTCTTGCACAAGGACCAATCAGCATGGGTAGGGGCGGGTTCATTTTCCATTGATGGGGGATTTGATTGGCTATTTTTAAATAAAGTGCGGCCGCAGGATTAATAACGTTAACGTTAGTTGGGCCAGAGAAACAAATATACTAATTAAAAGGGTTGGACCTGCGAGATTTGTACTTTGTACTTTGTAGGTCTGCTTTTTAAATGTAAGGAGTAAAAAGTATGTTTTTGTTCTCTGAAATGTAATTGAGTAAAAGTACAAGTATACAAACTTAATAACACTCGAGTAAAGTACAAATCCCCAAAAACGGTACTTAAGTATTGTAACAAAGTACAATTATTCAAGTACTTTACAACCCTGCTAGTTACACACAGTCCTCATATCCCTCCAGGTTACACACAGTCCTCATATCCCTCCTAGTTACACACAGTCCTCATATCCCTCCTAGTTACACACAGTCCTCATTATCCCTCCTAGTTACACACAGTCCTCATATCCCTCCTAGTTACACACAGTCCTCATATCCCTCCTAGTTACACACAGTCCTCATATCCCTCCTAGTTACACACAGTCCTCATATCCCTCCTAGTTACACACAGTCCTCATTATCCCTCCTAGTTACACACACAGTCCTCACTATCCCTCCTAGTTACACACAGTCCTCATATCCCTCCTAGTTACACACAGTCCTCATTATCCCTCCTAGTTACACACAGTCCTCATATCCCTCCTAGTTACACACAGTCCTCATTATCCCTCCTAGTTACACACACAGTCCTCATATCCCTCCTAGTTACACACAGTCCTCATTATCCCTCCTAGTTACACACAGATACTATATCTATATCTGTACATATCCTACTCGTACTAGTTACGCTGCTGGCCTGTATGACTTACTACCATACTGTCTTTATATCTGTATCACTGTACATAGTATACTACAACTCTGTACATTCATATTACACACTCTACACTCAGTAGTACTAACTTGTATAAACTGTATACCCAGTTTAATCACCTGTACATTGTATATTGCTGTTGCACTTTGCTGCTACATTTGCACTCTGGTTGGACGACAAACTTCTTTTGGTTGTACTGTACTTGTGCTGCATGATGACAATACATTTTAATCTAATCTAATCTCAACTAAGAGAGAGGGAGAGAGAGCGATGCAATTGGGGTTGGGGTTGGGTAGGCGGGTGGGGAACTGTACATTGGAGGGGGTTGGGTTTGGAGATTTACAGGGGCCAGTTTCGAATTGCAGTCTCCCATAGGTGCTCTTTAAGAGAGGTTTTGAAGGTGGGTAGTGATTCACATTCCTTTACGGCTGTGGGTAGGGCGTTCCACATAGATGTGGCATAATTGCGAAACGTGTTTAGTCCCTTGTTTGAGCCGAATCTGGGTTTAACATGATTTGTGGAGCTCCCTCTGGTGTTGTGGCCGTGGTATTCACTGACCTTTGGGAAGTATTTTGACATGTACATGGGTACCTTGGTCGTGTAGTGTATCTTGTAGACCAGGCCCATTGCAAGTTGCTGTACTCTGTCGTCTACTCTAAGCCATCCTAGGTTGTCAAAGTGGGCCGGGGTGAGGTGGGTTCTAGGAGTAAGGTCAAGCAGTAGTCTGACCAGTTTGTTTTGTGATGTTTGTAGTCTTGTTTTTAGCGCCTTTGAGGTGCTTTGGTACTGTTAGGGATTTCCTATCCCTCGTGAATTCTTAATTGATTTGCCAGTGGACCAGTCGGCCGAAAGACGAAGCGGAAGACAGAGTATTTCTCAAACTGAGCTTTTATTCATTAGAGAAGAAGACAGACAGTCACCCCGCGCGGGCACATCACCAGTAGACAAAAGAGAGCCGGAGAGAGCCGAATGTCCATATTACATGTCATTTTATACACTCTTCAAAAAGGGGAGGGGGGTGTGTGTATGTCTCTGTGTGTGTATGTATGGGTGTTTGTGTGGTGTGTGCTTGTGTGTGTGTGTGTGTGTGTGTGTGTGTGTGTGTGTGTGTGTGTGTGTGTGTGTGTGTGTGCTGAAAGGAAGGGACATGATTTTGCATGTCTAACTGCCAAGGGAACTAGGATTTTGCATGTTCTGCTACATGATGCAGGGGGAGGAGAGACACAGACTTCTAGGCATATTCTTCATTAAGGCCTTTAGATATATAGAGGATATTCGTCATCAATGAACTGAAAAACCTATCAATTCCCCCTTTTGACGTTAAATAAAACGTCAACACAGTTCATTGATCTGTATCCGTCGATTGTCACCTCATTACATGCATCACATCCAATACCAGACAGGATAATCAACATCAGGAGAGCAGAGAGAGAGATAGAGGGAGGGGAGAAAGCGGGAGAGAGAGAGAGAAGAAAGAGAGAAACACAATTCTGGCAACTTAACAGAAGATAGCACGTAACCCCGCCGGACCCCCCTTACTCATCACCTAACCCAGAGGAACCCCCCCTCTATTACAGTGCACCCCTGGTCCCGTCTTCTAGGGGACGTGGGTCTCCTCCTGAGCTGGTTCACACACAACGTCCATCAGGGCGCTTCCTTCCCTCTGTCACAGTGCACCGCCCAACTGGGTCGGCCCCGTCTTCTGGAGGGCAAGGGCTGACCTCCTGAGGTTGGTCCCCGTTCCAGGGTGCGGTCCCCTAGACAAACGTGCCTCCTCCGGTCCGCTGCCTTCCCAGTGTCTCAGACTGTCCTCTCCACCTCTGGCCGGCCGGCCCACCATCACTCCAACTCAGCTCAGTGTCTCCCCTGCGGCCGCTTCCCCCGTTCTAGTCGTGGACGAACTGCGTGTCGTAGACGACGATCAGCGGTGATTGATATGCGGTGCCTGGCTGCGGTGTTCCTCTCCGGTGCTGCGGTGGTCATCTCCGGCCTCTCGCACAGCTGCCATCTCCTCCGGTCCGCCTCTCATCCTGGCCCGTCTGTCCTTCGTCTCCTCCTGCCTGTCATCCGGTCGTCTGGTGGTCTGGTCACGGACGTCTGAGGGGCTGCTGGTATCTCACCCCTGGTTCAGACGCGCTGCAGACAGCTGGTAGTGACTGCTGGATCCTCTGCACCGTCTCCTCCTCCTCCTCCGTCCCCGTTCCGTCCTTGGTTGCGGCTGGCCCACATCAATTCTCACTGGAACCTCCATTTGTTAGGGATTTCCTATCCCTCGTGAATTCTTAATTGATTTGCCAGTGGACCAGTCGGCCGAAAGACGAAGCGGAAGACAGAGTATTTCTCAAACGGAGCTTTTATTCATTAGAGAAGAAGACAGACAGTCACCCCGCGCGGGCACATCACCAGTAGACAAAAGAGAGCCGGAGAGAGCCGAATGTCCATATTACATGTCATTTTATACACTCTTCAAAAAGGGGAGGGGGGTGTGTGTATGTCTCTGTGTGTGTATGTATGGGTGTTTGTGTGGTGTGTGCTTGTGTGTGTGTGTGTGTGTGTGTGTGTGTGTGTGTGTGTGTGTGTGTGTGTGTGTGTGTGTGTGTGTGTGTGTGTGTGTGTGTGTGTGTGTGTGTGTGTGCTGAAAGGAAGGGACATGATTTTGCATGTCTAACTGCCAAGGGAACTAGGATTTTGCATGTTCTGCTACATGATGCAGGGGGAGGAGAGACACAGACTTCTAGGCATATTCTTCATTAAGGCCTTTAGATATATAGAGGATATTCGTCATCAATGAACTGAAAAACCTATCAGTACCATGAGGTGCAAGCATAGGTAGGTGGTGATAGGTGATAGGTGTGGCACTATCACCTGTACATTGTACAGTATATCACTACTGCTACATGTGCACTCTGGTTGGGTGCCACACCTCTCGCTGTACTGTACTTGTGCTGCATGATGATGACAACACATTTTAATCTAATCTAATCTAATCTAATCTAATCGACGTGTTGTACCTTGTGTGTCCCTCTGCCGCAGCATACTGCAGTAGGATGGTTTTCTCTGCCCAGCGTCGTTCTCCAGTAACTCTTTAAGAAGGCTCCATTTCTTGGGATCCATGTTCTCCAGAACATCCTGGAACAAGACGCACGCAGATCAGACTCTCTCTTCTGCACGTTACGTTACGATTCAGATGCGTTCTATTGTACGATAAAAGCAACAGTAAAACCGAACGCGTTAGCGTTGCGACGCATTTGAAAAGATTAGGTTTAAATCCAAAAAATTCAAAAGGACCATAGCAGTCATCTGGGTTCCAAGTCATTCTTGCCTTGATACAGAAATTAAGTCATGCTTCTTCCCCCCCGTCATAATCTTAATCATAAACCGTTACTGAGAAATGTGGCATTTATTTTCTGCCGATTCCCTGCTGCCAAACAGATGCAGCCATTAGTTGTCATTACCATGTTTGCCGTGACGAGCAATAGTATCCAGCTGCAGAACCACAGAACCACCACAGCAGCGGCGGGCTGAGGTCCGGCGGGCTGAGAACCCTTGCTTCCATTGGCTGATTTGGGTCACGTGATTTGGGTCACGTGACCGTCCCACCCAATGGCTGAATTGGAGTATTGCACTGCGGGCATTGGCTGATGCACTGCGGGATTGATTGATTGATTGATTGAAAACTTTATTAACAGATTGCAGAATGGGTACAGTGACCGATTGATTGATTGATTGATTGATTGATTGATTGATTGATTGATTGATTGATTGATTGATTGATTGATTGAAAACTTTATTAACAGATTGCAGAATGGGTACAGTGACGTCTCAGCCCGCCGGACCTCAGCCCGCCGCTGCTGTGGTGGTTCTGTGGTTCTGCAGCTGGATGCATCTCGTGACGAGTGCACAGTGGTCTCACGGTATGGGAATTAAAATAGGAAACCAGGTTGCTGTTCTGTTATATGCCCACCAGGAGGCGCAAAGTCTGTTAACTTCATTCATCAAGGAGGCTCACAACGAGACCGCAAAATTTTACATCACGCCCCTAACACTATGTCTACAGACTGTATGAATTAATGTTGCTGAATTAAAGAATTAATCATTAAAACGTGTCAAATCAGCAGTCAAAGTGTATATTTTCAGCATCACGTTTGTTTACCGACGCGCAGCTGTCTGTTCATTCATCAGGAGGAGCTCTGCGCTCCACGAAGCTTTTTGTGGGGGAGAGAGAGCCAGAGAGAGAGTGGACTAAATGCACTGCAATGGGGTATTTAATGTGTTCTGGCCACGTGTGTTTTGGCTAAAATACATGTATTGTATGCCTCGTTTTATTAAATGTCCTTTGGGCACAAGCGATTGTCAACGATGGCACACGCGAGGTCTCGTGTTTACAAATGTTTTAAGCGGCCGCTTTTATTATGAAATTCGTAGCACCACTTTTATTATGAAACAGGAAACCAATGTCTTCACCTCGCCTCACTACCTCACTGTACGATCACAACGCTGTTATTGTAACGCTTTTTGGTAACAATAAGTTTGTTTAAACATGCAATGTTGCTGAATAAACAAATTAAAGATATTAAAACCTGTCAAATCAGCAGTCAAAGTGTATATTTTCAGCAACGTTTGTTTACCAACCATTTTAACTGTTATTAGTGTAATATAACATTATAGATTCTCAATGCATTTTCTGTGTGAGACCGTGGCTTAGTGGAATTATCGCCGTCTCTGAACCTAGTGCCTCGGGTTTGAATCCCCCTTTTTGTATTTATATAATCCATTTATCCTAGAGAGTATTTCACGATCCCCTTGTGGCCTGTGTGTCTCTGTGTCTCCCCATGTCTCCCCCCTGTGTCTCCCCATGTCTCCTCATGTCTCCCCATGTGTCCCCATGTCCGCCCCGGTGTCTCCCCATGTCTCCCCCCTGTGTCCCCCCTGTGTCCCGGGTGTCTCACCCTGAGCGCCTCTGTCTGCTGGCAGATGTTGGTGTAGAACCTCTGGGTGTCCTGGCGGTGTCGGCTCAGCTGGGAGGCCAGGTGCAGGTTCTGGTCCTCCAGCTTGTCGTACAGAGTCTTCACGTTAAACTCCTCCAGGCGGAGCCGGCCCGTCCCCGACACAGAGCCTGGAGGAGGAGAGGGGGAGGAGAGGAGGAGGAGAGGAGAGGAGAGGAGAGGAGAGGAGAGGAGAGGAGAGGAGAGGAGAGGAGAGGAGAGAGGAGAGGAGAGGAGGGGAGAGGAGAGGAGGAGGAGGAGGGGGAGAGGAGAGGAGAGGAGAGGAGAGGAGAGGAGAGGAGAGGAGAGGAGAGGAGAGGAGAGGAGAGGAGAGGAGAGGAGAGGAGAGAGGAGAGGAGAGGAGGGGAGAGGAGAGGAGGAGGGGGAGAGGGGGAGGCAGGAGGAGAGGAGAGGAGAGGAGAGGAGAGGAGAGGAGAGGAGAGGAGAGGAGAGGAGGAGGAGGAGAGGAGGAGGAGAGGAGAGGAGAGGAGAGGAGAGGAGAGGAGAGGAGAGGAGGAGGAGAGGAGAGGGGGAGGCAGGAGGAGAGGAGAGGAGAGGAGAGGAGAGGAGAGGAGAGGAGAGAGAGGAGAGGAGAGGAGAGGAGAGGAGAGGAGAGGAGAGGAGAGGAGAGGAGAGGAGAGGAGAGGAGAGGAGGAGGAGGAGGAGAGGAGAGGAGAGGAGAGGAGAGGAGAGGAGAGGAGAGGAGGAGGAGGAGAGGAGGAGGAGAGGAGAGGAGAGGAGAGGAGAGGAGAGGAGAGGAGAGGAGGAGGGAGGAGAGGGGAGGCAGGAGGAGAGGAGAGGAGAGGAGAGGAGAGGAGAGGAGAGGAGAGGAGAGAGGAGGAGAGGAGGAGAGGAGAGGAGAGGAGAGGAGAGGAGAGGGAGGAGAGGAGAGGAGGAGGGGAGGGGAGAGGAGGGAGGGGAGAGGAGAGGAGAGGAGAGGAGGGAAGGGAGAGGGAGGAGAGGAGAGGAGAGGGAGGGAGAGGAGAGGAGAGAAGAGGAGGAGGCGGGAGGCAGGCGGAGAGGAGGAGAGGAGGGGAGGATGGGCATGAGAGGAGGAGGAGAGGAGGGGAGAAGAGAAGGAGGGAGGAGGGAGGAGGAGAGGAGGGAGGAGGGGAGGAGGAGAGAGGTGGGTGGAGGAGAGGAGGGAGAGGAGGAGGAGAGGAGGGATGAGGAGGAGGAGGGGATGAGGAGGAGAGGAGGGTGGAGAGGAAGAGGGGCAGGAGGAGAGGAGAGGAAGAGGCAGGAGGAGAGGAGAGGAGAGGAGATGGATAAGAGGAGAGGAGAGAGAGGAGAGGAGAGGAGAGGAGAGGGAGAGGGAGAAGGAGGGAGAGGAGAGAGAGAGGAGAGGTGAGGAGATGGATAAGATAGGAGAGGAGGGAGATGGATAAGATAGGAGAGGGATTGGAGAGGAGAGGAGAGGAGAGGAGAGGAGAGGAGAGGAGAGGAGAGAGGAGGAGAGGAGAGGAGAGGAGAGGAGAGGAGAGGAGAGGAGAGGAGAGGAGAGGAGAGGAGAGGAGGAGAGGTGGTGTCTGGATGATGTCATGGAGCTCCTTGACATTTGAGTTTATAATGAGATTTCGTTTTTTATTATTATTATTTTTTTCAAGATGAATGTTATTCCAACTCTTGGCAGAATAATTCTACTCTTCAAGTGTGACGTCCCTTGAACCAGAATAAAAAAGGGTTGCGAGCGTTCATTTTATTTCAATTATCTTCCCTTTCAAACACACTGTGAATAAATCCCCTCTAAAATGTATGATTAGACTCTGAAACCTATACTTAGCTTGCCATCATGAATTATATATTTTATAATCCTTGAATATGCTCGACTAATGCAATTCTTCGCGGTCTTTTAGATGTCCAGGCTGGAGAGGGAACGCATGACACATGTTTGAAGATAAACTCAGTTTGAGAGCTGGAGATAATCCTGAGTATATTTACTCAAGTACTGTACTTAAGTATAATTCCGAGCTACTTGTACTTTCATTTTAGGAAACTTTATACTTTTACTCCACTACATTTCAAGGGAAATATTGTACTTTTACTCCACAACATTTATCTGAACCCATCAGTTACTAGTTACTTTGAAGAAAGGGATTTTGCACAGAAAACATAATATATAAAGACATTTCAATGTATGAAGATTATATACTTTCACATTTTGAAGACCGTAAAATTCAAGAGGATGAATGAATGAATAAATGAAAACTTTATTAACAGATTGCAGAATGGGTACAATACACTACGGCTCAATACACACAATTGTTGGGGATGCAGACCAGAGAAATACGTTTGTCTTGTTTACATCAGGGTCCCCCATTTTCAATTCATAGTGACATTTATGACATACACAACATACATGACATCATGACATTTATGGCATAGGGACATACATGACATACAGGTATATAGTACTAGGATGTATATAGGATGTAATCAGAGCAGTGGACCATGTACCACTTTAACATAACATATAGAGGTCAATGGATACACAAACGTCATGTAGAATGTGTGGAATTTCAATGGAGGACTTTTACTTTGACCAGAGTACTCATTTATCTAAGTATTTCAACTTTACTTAAGTAAATTAACTGTGTACTTCTTCCACCACTGGTTATTATTAACCACTTCATCCATCACACAGTGAATAGACCAGCTCCACAGCTGTGGTACACAGTCATGGCCGCTGGTTTCTTAATGTCTGTGCAAACACACATTTAAATGGCAGGCATATCACATTACATATCACAGGAAACAATCTCAACCGTGGATCACATCCAAGTCTCACAATTTAATAACATCTGGGAATTACTTGTGGATAATCTAGGCTGTGAGCCATCCACTCCATAACCCACCCTTCTCTCAATCCCCTCCTCACCACCTACTTTACTTACTCCCCTCTCTGCCCCCCCCCCCGCCTTTCCCTTGTCATGTGTATTCGTTATTGTCCTTAGTTGTAATTTGTTTGTCACTGTCTAGTCTGAGTTCCCCCCTCCGAGAGGGCAATGAAATGTCACTATTTTTCTTATTTTACTACACTTTTTATTTAATTTTGCACTGTAAATAGTTCAAACGTATACTAAATAATAAAGTTGTCCCCCGAAGAGGGCGGGGGGGGGGGGGGGGGGGATGGAGTGCCCTCAAAAAATGGCCGGGAAAAAAGCGTAGGCAGGTATGAATTATAGCGCTGCGTGTGAAGCCCGACACGTCGCACAGCTCTGCCCTGCGCTGTTGACACACGTCCCCATTATGATCATTTGAAAAGGCCAGGTACATTTTTGAAAACACATAGATCTAACCACACAACAAACACAGTTGAACAGAATGTTCTGGCTCTCATCTCCCGGTGTTGTTATATTTTTGGGTTCAAGACGTGATGGCGTGCAGAACAACCCCCCCTCCTGTTGACTTTCTTTCATGTGATTGTGATGGAAGAAAGAATGAATTAATGAATGACATTTATTTGACAATATATAAAAATAACATGTCAGGAAATACTGCCAAGGATGAAACACAAAAAAGCTCAGAGCTTATTTCCATTGTGGTCCTTGTAGGGGGGGGGGGGGGGGGGGGGGGGGGGTAGGGGAACGATATGCTTAGACATGCATCATGCAGACATGACATCACAACACATCACATACATTTTACATTTAGTCATTTAGCTGAAACGCTTTTATCCAAAGCGACTTACAGTACAAGTTCTGTATGAAGTCAGCAGGAAGGTTTTAAGCTGAGTAACAACGATCAAACAGCGCTGGAACTTGGGTGCTGCGGTATTGAGTGCATAATGTTTGTTTATCGTACTGGACTGCATGGGGGGGAGGGAGAAGACACGATATCAAACTGTTGATTTAGCCAAAGTCGATTCACACAATAGAACACAGTGAACCTTTTGTTCTTAATGTTTTATCTCTGTACTCCAGCACCTTCAATTCGAAATGGAATAATGGCTATGAGGTCAATGTGCAGACTTTCAGATTTAATCTGAGGGTGTTTTCATCGATACCATGTGACCCTTCAGATGTTGGTCACCACCAGGCTCAGCCAATCAGATGTTGCTGCTGGAATCCATTGGTCCCCAGAACACAGACCTCAGATCAGCGCTGTGACTCGGGCCTGGTGACATCACAGACCAGCTGGCATCACAGACCAGCTGGCATCACAGACCAGCTGGCATCACAGACCAGCTGGCATCACAGACCAGCTGGCATCACAGACCAGCTGGCATCACACAGACCAGCTGGCAATCACACAGACCAGCTGGCAACAACAGTGAGGGGCTTTAGGGAGTTGTTTCAGGACCAGTGTTCATAGTATTTGATCACAGACATACTGATGATGATGATGACGGTGATGATGATGATGATGATGATGATGACGGTGATGATGATGATGACGATGATGATGGTGATGATGATGACGATGCTGGTGATGACGACGATGATGATGATGATGATGATGATGATGACGATGACGATGATGATGGTGATGATGATGATGATGACGGCGACGACGACGGTGATGATGATGATGATGATGATGATGATGATGATGACGACGATGTGGATAATTTCTATGTGATTGTTGGGACATGCCCGGTGGCGCCTACAGAGTGATTATTATGTGTCCAGTTGATAAACAGTGAGGTCATTATTTAAAGTTATATTTGATAAAAGGTCACATTTACTTTTAGGTAAATATTTAAGTTGTATGTGATGATGAACGTGAAGGTATTATTTATATAGAAGATAAACATGAGGTTCACTATCTAAGTTACAAGAAGACAGGAGGAAGGCCCATATGCATCTATACAAAAAAAAACACTAACCGTTATTACTGTCTTTTACAATCATGCACTTTGCTACTAATTAATCTTACTTGCCTATATTACTGCCTACTATGCTAATAATGTCTCGACTACTCTGCACTCAACACTGCAGCACCCAAGTTTCAACACTGTTTGATGAACATTGTTACTCAGCTGATAGAGTTGTGCCCTTCCTCCCTGCTGACCTGTTGTACAGAACTTGTAAGTCGCTTCGGACAAAAGCGTTGAGCTAAATTACAAACATTTTATGTAAATACTTCCTTCCTACTCAATATTGGACATGTAATATTTATTTATTTTGTTTATGGAGAATTTGCTTCATATGTTTACTGTTCATTATATTGATTATTCCTGTTGTATGTCTGTCTGTCTGTCTGTCTGTCTGTCTGTCTGTCTGTCTGTCTGTCTGTCTGTCTGTCTGTCTGTCTGTCTGTCTGTCTGTCTGCCTGCCTGTCTGTCTGTCTGTCTGTCTGTCTGTAGGTTAACCCTTTCACTGCCACACGACAGCAGGTTAACCCTTTCACTGCCACACGACAGCAGGTTAACCCTTTCACTGCCACATGACAGCAGGTTAACCCTTTCACTGCCACACTACAGAAGGTTAACCCTTTACTATCACACCCGTCGGTAGTGTGATAGTAAAGGGTTAACCTGCTGTAGTGTGGCAGTGAAAGGGTTAAACACGCGGCGAGAGATAGAGAACACTAGGAACAGGGCCCTGGATACTCTGTGAACCGTGCACCTCACCTCCCTCCTCTGTGCCCTCCCCCCCTCCTCCCCTGAGCCTCACCTCCCTCCTCTGTGCCCTCCTCCCCCCCTGCTCCCCTGAGCCTCACCTCCCTCCTCTGTGCCCTCCTCCCCTGAGCCTCACCTCCCTCCTCTGTGCCCTCCTCCCCCCCTGCTCCCCTGAGCCTCACCTCCCTCCTCTGTGCCCTCCCCCCCTGCTCCCCTGAGCCTCACCTCCCTCCTCTGTGCCCTCCTCCCCCCCTGCTCCCCTGAACCTCACCTCCCTCCTCTGTGCCCTCCTCCCCCCCTCCTCCCCTGAGCCTCACCTCCCTCCTCTGTGCCCTCCCCCCC
>NC_140165.1:318091611-318116383 GCF_963971535.1 Notolepis coatsorum
ATAAAACATCATACTGTACTGTACATACTGTGTCTTTAATGTTGGTGGGGGTAGTTCCACAGCTTAGAAAGACCTTGATGACCTTAAAGACGGCAACGATGGCTACTATGTAACTAAGCAGCTGTATAACGAGGTAACCTCTGGGAAAGTTCTGGCAGAGCTGAGGCCGCAGCAGCTGTTGGATCCCCAGGGTTCACGTGCTCCCTGACCCTGACCCTGACCGTGACCCTGACCCTAACCCTGACCCAGGGGTGTCATTTTGGTATGGCAAGGTATGGCACTCGCCATACCTTGGCAAATAAAATGTAAAAAAAAAAAAAAAAAAAAATTATGTTGATTTAGAATTCGAATGTCAACATTATGAACGAAGCTTCAAACCATTCGGTACAGCCCTAGCATGTTTTTATATAGTCAATTATCTCACTTTTACTAGGTGACTTTTACTGTGACTAACTGAAATATGCCCCAAAAAAAAAGGAAAATGGACATAGGGACGTTTTTTTTATCAAAGGGCAGCAGAGACAAGTGATACAGGGACACAGGTAAGGTCTGGCTTAGTGATTATAACAGTGCAGTTCAGCATTCAGTAACCCATACTTTTTGTGAACGTGTTTTTGATACTACATTCTGTTGAACACACACACCTCAAAACCGTACCTAAGGAAAATTGGCTCAATTGCAAGAAAAGTAATAGACAGTTATGATATTACATTCTGCATAATTCGTATGCAAAATATTGTGGTTCCCTGCTTTAGTCTGTTGACACATTTCTATACTAACAATGCTTGTGTAGTCCTGTGTCATACCTAAATGTCATATAACTGAATTGTATAGAAACAACTCACCAAAAGTGACTATTGCACAACTGATTTGACAAAAAAAATCCACCAAGTGGGGGAAACACCCCCTTCACCCCCCCCCCCCCCCCCCCTCCGCGCCATACCTTGCCTTTTACTGAAATGACGCCACTGCCTTAACCCTAACCCTAACCCTGACCCCTGACCCCTAACTCTGACCTTAACCCTAACCCTAACCCTGACCCTGCGCACAGGGATGTTCCATGTTTAGTCTTTGTATTTAGTAAGTCATCAAGATAATATTCAAGCTATTCATGTTTTCCTTCGGTCATGTCGGGCTTTGTCAGAACATGTATCTCTTGGATGAATATATAGTGAAGATTAATGTGTGAAATATTTGAGGAACGGACTATTCCAAAAAGGTTCACATATATTTTCTAGCACCACTGTATACCCTATTTGTCTGAATATACCTGCATATAACCCCTCTATATACTCACTTGTACACCTGCATATATAACCCTTAGCTCTGTATCATAGCATGTACAATAATGCTGTATATACCATATATATATATTTATTCTCACCGCATATACAGTATACCTATCCTCACCCGTCTGTACCTACCTGCACATAGTCCTTTACTATATCTATATCTGTACATATCCTACTCTTACTAGTTACGCTGCTGGCCAGTAGTAGTCGTACTGTCTCTATTTATATAATATAACTTTGTACATCTTTTGATTAGCACTACACTCGGTAGTACTAATTTGTATATGTTGTACCCAGTTTAATCACCTGTATATTGCTGTTGCACTTTGCTGCTACATTTGCACTCTGGTTGGACGCCAAACTCCTTTTGGTTGTACTGTACTTGTGCTGCATGATGACAATACATTTTAATCGAATCGAATCGAATCGAATCGAATCTAATCTAATCTAATCCAAAATAATCCGCACCCCCCTCCCTTCTCTCGAATCACTCCACCGCCAAAGCACAATTAGAAGAGCTAGAAAAATCATCTTTGACCCCACTCACCCAGCACACCACATCTTCCAGCTGCTGCCCTCCGGGAGGCGCTACAGATCCCTGACCACCAAAACATCCCGCTTTAAAAACAGCTTCTTCCCCACTGCCATACGGACACTGAACTCCCTGTACTACCTGTAGTACCCCCCCCCCCCCCGCAACCCCCCTTACCTCTGCTGACATGGACATAAACTCTGAACTGTAATTGTGTATTTGTGTTTTTTTCTAACTGCATGTAGTATGTACGTTGTAAGTGAGTGATGTTATATGTTCTATGTTTTATGTTGGAACAAATGCTGTAACATGCTGCACTGAAACCAAATTCCACCAGCCTGGCTGGGTGGTCATTAAAGATAATTGGATTGGATCTAATCTCCTCTCCTCTCCTCTCCTCTCCTCTCCTCTCCTCTCCTCTCCTCTCCTCTCCTCTCCTCTCCTCTCCTCTCCTCTCCTCTCTCTCCTCTCCTCTCCTCTCCTCTCCTCTCCTCTCCTCTCCTCTCCTCTCCTCTCCTCTCCTCTCCTCTCCTCTCCTCTCCTCTCCTCTCCTCTCCTCTCCTCTCCTCTCCTCTCCTCTCTTCTCCTCTCCTCTCCTCTCCTCTCTCTCCTCTCCTCTCCTCTCCTCTCCTCTCTTCTCTTCTCCTCTCCTCTCCTCTCCTCTCCTCTCCTCCCCTCTCCTCTCCTCTCCTCTCCTCTCCTCTCCTCTCCTCTCCTCTCCTCTCCTCTCCTCTCCTCTCCTCTCCTCTCCTCTCCTCTCCTCTCCTCTCCTCTCCTCTCCTCTCCTCCCCCTTCTCTCTCCTCTCCAGGCTCGTTCTGTGGCTCCTCTGGACAGGCTGAGACGTCGGGTCCCTGCAGCTCCGGCTACTACTGTCTCTCTGGGGCCCGGTCCCCTGCACCAGAGGACGGAGGACTCACAGGGGACGAGTGTCCCGGAGGTCATTACTGTCCCAGAGGCTCTGCCTCTCCGCGTCCGTGCCCCCTGGGTCACTACAGCAACATGAGTGGGAACACTCAGCTCTCTGACTGCCTGCCTTGTCCCCCGGGTTGGTATCAGGTCTCCATTTCAGACGGATTATTTTGACAGTAAACCCTCTCAACATACAACCTTACCAGTACGCCCTCTGAGTATATTCTCCTATCAGTATATTCTCCTATCATTATACCCTCTCAGTATATTCTCCTATCAGTATATTCTCCTATCAGTATATTCTCCTATCAGTATACCCTTTCAGTATATTCTCCTATCAGTATATTCTCCTATCAGTATATTCTCCTATCAGTATATTCTCCTATCATTATACCCTTTCAGTATATTCTCCTATCAGTATATTCTCCTATCAGTATATTCTCCTATCAGTATATTCTCCTATCAGTATATTCTCCTATCAGTATATTCTCCTATCAGTATATTCTCCTATCATCAGTATATTCTATCAGTACCAGAATCCCCGTCTCAAGCAGCATACCTCTCCCTCTGTCCTGCAGGGTTCCTCTGCGCCACCAGGGGGCTCCCTCTGCCTTCTCATCCCTGCCCAGCGGGCTCTTACTGCCCAGGCAGGAACAGCAGCGACCTGGGCTCTGTGCCCTGTCCCCCGGGGAGCATGTGCCCACCTGGCAGTGCCAGTCCGGTGCCCTGCACGCCTGGGTCCTACCAGGACGCACCTGGACAGGTGAGGAACACGGGGGTGAAGGTTCTTACATTCTGTTACGCGATGTCATCACAAAAACAAGTACACATAGTGGGCCAAACACAGCTCCAAGCACAGCTCCAATCACAGCTCCAAACACAGCTCCAATCACAGCTCCAAACACAGCTACAATCACAGCTCCAATCACAGCTCCAATCACAGCTCCAATCACAGCTCCAATCACAGCTCCAATCACAGCTCCAAGCACAGCTCCAATCACAGCTCCAAGCACAGCTCCAATCACAGCTCCAATCACAGCTCCAATGCAGCTCCAATCACAGCTCCAATCACAGCTCCAATCACAGCTCCAATCACAGCTCCAAACACAGCTTCACTAGGCTGGTAAAGCTATGCCTCCTAAAGTGTGCAAACGGAAGTACAGGAAGTACCGACTACAGGCTTTCCGGTTTTGACAAAACAATTATAGAAACGTGTGACGTGCACAATATTTCCTCGTTTAAGCCACTGCAACGGCTTTGCCTGAGGAATTTACTACATGACCGGGACGTTCTAGCTCGTCTGCCGACAGGATTCGGGAAAGGTTTGGTCCGTTCGGAAGCAGCTTCCAGGGGAAGTACATACACCGTAAATTCTACCCCATACACACTTTCGGCCATAGTGCTTTACCAGGCTTTATCTCACGGAGGAGATACAACTGGGAACGAGGTTACAGCTTCACAGAGTCTCAATCACAGCTCCAATCACAGCTCCAATCACAGCTCCAATCACAGCTCCAATCACAGCTCCAATCACAGCTCCAATCACAGCTCCAATCACAGCTCCAAGCACAGCTCCAATCTTATCCAAGTCATCCTACAGCTGGCTTTCTTTATCTTGCTTTATTGGACTAAAGTCATGTTTTCTCCCTCTCGCACATGGGTTGACAGAGTAAGGACTGGCACGTGTGCCGGAGTGGTGGAATTGCTTTGTTTATGTTTGTATTGTGGGCAGGGGTGTAAAGTACTTAGTTACAATACTTAAGTACTGTTTTGGGGGATTTGTACTTTACTCGAGTATTATTAGGTTTGTATACTTGTACTTTTACTCAATTACATTTCAGAGAAAAAAACACACTTTTTACTCCTTACATTTAAAATGCAGACCTACAAAGTACAAATCTCGCAGGTCCAACAGTTTTAATTAGTATATTTGTTTCTCTGGCCGAACTAACGTTAACGTTATTAATCCTGCGGCCGCACTTTATTTAAAAACAGCCAATCAAATTCCCATCAATGGAAAATGAACCCGCCCATACCCATGCTGATTGGTCCTTGTGCAAGACTAGAAAGCAGGGATCTTTGATTAAACACTTGCTATCAGAAAAATTACTTTCAGCATTGTCTATCACAGAACACGTTCCACTGTGTGAGTGTATGTTGGTTTCATTCCAGCCTTGCCTAAACACCAGCTGATGATTTCACTAATTGGCTCACCTCTAACTCACCTGGTGCAATGTGTAGTTAAAATGAAAACTTGGCCCACGATGGAATGAGTTTGAGACCCCTGGTCTATCCCTTGCAATAATTTTTTTTTTTTACTTTTACCTTTTAGTACTTAACTACATTTAAAAGTAGAAACTTTTAGCTTTTACTCTGACTCTTACTTGAGTACGATTTTGAGACGGTACCCATACTTTCACTTTTTACACCCCTGATTGTGGGTAAAATACACCAGTATTTCTATAGTAATGGCGGGATCTGAAAGTCTGAAAGCAATTCCAACCCTTATTCATTATTAACACACTCTGGGAAATAGGCAATACTGTGTATTATACGCATACAATCTCATATCGGATTGAGGCTTGAACTTTAGATTTCATGAACGCATTAACAGTGGCTATATAGCTTACTTTCACAATCCTTACTTTCATTTAATTTCAAACCTGTATTTAAACTCGAAAGACAACTGAGGTTTCCCTCATTTAGTCACGTCGAGTGTAGGCCTACATCAAAAAATTTAAATAAAAAAAGCATATAAAATCACACAGCATATAAAATCATAACAATAAGAAAACAAGGCAAGACAAAGGTAAGGATAACACTTCTTAATTAGATTATGTAGGCAATAATGCTATGTTTCACATTAGGATTGACAAAGCAAACGCACGCGCAGTGCCAATCCTGATAACTGATGACGATGGAGGTGTTTGAAGAGGCATTTCATCACCAACACAGACAGACATAAACCAAGTAATGGAATTCTTCACGGTCTGGTTGAGCTGCGTCATGGCTTGGCATTCTATAACACCTCCATGAGAGAGCACAGCGTCGGCAATAGCTTCCCATCTGATTCGTCACAAACGTTATTATTTTCATAGGCTTCCTATTGTGATTCTGAGTGAGGCGCAGTGTGGAATATAATGCATCGTATTTCCAGAAACCTCATCATTTGCTGTTTCATTAGGGTGTATGCACGTCACACCATTATGCACAGCCATTTTGGAGCGGAAGGGTAAACAGAACGTGTCTCTCATGCGTGCAGGCTATGTCCATTTGGTTTATCTCCCACAGTTTCAGTGTGTTTGTGTGTGAGAGAGAGGGGGGGGGGAGAGAGAGAGGGGGGAGAGAGAGACAGAAAGAGAGACACAGAGAGAGAGAGAGAGAGAGAGAGAGAGAGAGATAGAGAGAGAGAGAGAGAGAGAGAGAAACAAGAAACAGACAGAGAGATAATTTCCTAGTTCCACATTTAAATCAAGCGTCATTTGCGAATTTTGCGCATCATTGAGTTTCAGTTTCGGTCCAAGGCCCCACTTTATATTCTCCTATAAATATATGCAGAGGGGGGGGGGGGGCAGATCATATATGCAGAGGAGGGGGGGGCAGATCATATATGCAGAGGGGGGGGGGGGGGGGGGCATATCATATATGCAGAGGAGGGGGGCAGATTGTATCTTGAAACGCGGCCTCTGAACCCTAAGGCTGCGGGTGTGTGTGTTATGGTTTCTAGTTGAACATCTACAACAATCCCGTGTGTGTGTTTGTGTCATCATGTCCTGCCCAGGCGGAGTGCCCTGCGTGCCCAGCGGGACGGTACTGCGCGGCCGGCCCCGTGGACCCTGACTCTGGACGCGTCTCCGGGACTCGCACCCCCACGCCCTGTCCCAAAGGACACTATTGCCCACCAGGTAGGGACTCGAACCCCCACGCCCTCCTGTCCCAAAGGACACTACTGCCCACTAGGGCTGAGCCCAAACGTTCGGACCTTCGTTCGTTACGTTGGCATTCGAATTCTAAATCAACATTAGAATTTTTTATTTTTTTATTAAAAGATTATTTATTTATTTTTCTATTCATTCTGGTTTTTCTTCACAGTTGCAGATAAAGATTAGGCTACACTAATATTATAGTATTAAAAGAAACTGAGTTATATTCATTAAAGAAAGTTGATTTAATTGATTTAGTTGGCTGGGGCTTCTCGCTTCTCCCTGGGCTGGGTCTGGGGCTGGAGAGTTGATTTAATAAAGAAAAAAAATACTAATTTAATCAGATTAATCACTTTATTCAAATTGAGGATATAAAAAAATATATATATATTTTTTTTATTAAAAGTTTTTTTTAATACTATAATATTAGTGTAGCCTAATCTAGTTTATCTGCAACTGTGAAGAAAGACCCCATTGGTTGAAACAGAATGAATAGAATTCTTTATTTATTTTTTTATAAAACATTTTTAATGTTGATTTAGAATTCGAATGCCAACGTAACTGTTATGGTTTGTAACCGACCCCAATCGCACAACACAAGACAGGTATGAGAGTAAGCCAAGAACGGGAATTTATTGAAAACAATCAGAAAAAAGGCACTGTCCCTTTAAGGGAGAACACCACTACTGGATAAACAAGAAAAGGGAAAGGCCCAGTGCCTTTAAGAGGCAAGCTGGCTAAGGGGAAGGCAAAGGGAAGGCTAAAGGAAACAGGGCCGGGTCAAGTCAAGTCAAGTCAAGAGTTTTAATTGTCACGGCATACAGGTATACAATGAAATGCGGGTGGTCTTGCCCGCAACGATGTGCAATACAGTGGTACATATAATAGAATCAAAAGAAGAAACAACATTGTGCAGTAACAGGTAGCAGGTAACATGGAGTGACATCTCGGTATCTGTACATAGTTATTTACAGAGCATGTGTGACATGCTAGTTAGCTTTGGTAGTGCAATACACTGTTCCTGTTATTCTAATTTAAAGTGTCCTTTCCTTTGGCCATAAGTGTGCGTGTGTGCGACATGAGTGTGTGCCCGCTCATGTTAAAGTGTTAAGTGGCTGTTCGTGTGTGAGCGTGCACAGTGTGCGTGTCGTGTGTGTGTTCATGTGTGCTTGTGTGTGGACAGTTCAATGTTCTGAGCACTCAATGTTCATTGTTCATGGCTCTGATGGCCTGGGGGAAGAAGCTGAGCCTAAGCCGCTCTGTCCTAGTAGCTGGGGTTCGCAGGCGTCTGCCTGACCTCAGCAGCTGAAACAGGCTGTTATTGGGGTGGTGAGGGTCTTTCATTATCCTGCAGGCTCTGGATTTGCACCTCTTGTTGTATAGAACCTGCAGGGGGGGTAGTGCAATACCCGTGGTACGCTCGGCTGAGCGCACCACTTTCTGTAGGGCCTTCTTGTCCTGTGCTGTGCTGTTTCCATACCAGGCAGTGATGTTTCCGGTCAGGATGCTCTCTACAGCTCCTGAGTAGAAGGACTGGAGTATCTTCCCCGATACTCTGAACTTCCTTAACTGTCTCAGGTGGTAGAGACGCTGTTTCGCCTTCTTTACTACTGTGACTATGTGTGTTGACCATGTCAGGTCCTCTGAGATGTGGACCCCCAGGTACTTGAAGCTGCTCACCCTGTCCACGGTAGCCCCGTTTATCATCAGTGGTGTGTGTGTCTCCTGCTGTCCTCTCCTATAATCCACGATCAGTTCCTTGGTTTTGCCAATGTTCAGGAGCAGGCTGTTGTCCTGGCACCAGCGTTCCAGTACCTCAACCTCCTCCCGGTAGGCCTTCTCGTCGTTGTCCGAGATCAGCCCCACCACCACCGTGTCATCTGCGAACTTCACTATGGAGTTGGAGCTGAACTTGGCCACACAGTCGTGTGTGTAGAGTGAGTACAGCAGGGGGCTCAGAACACAGCCCTGGGGGGACCCGATGCTCAGGGTGATGGTGTTGGAGGTCTGACCCCCCACCCTGACCGCCTGGGGTCTTTCGCTCAGAAAGTCCAGTACCCAGGCGCTCAGGGCGGAGCTCAGACCTAGCTCGATCAGCTTGTCCACCAGTCTGGTGGGGACTATGGTGTTGAACGCTGAGCTGTAGTCAATGAACAACAGTCTCACATAGCCCCCCTTCTGACGGTCAAGGTGCGAGAGGGTGCTGTGCAGTACCTGGGAGACCGCGTCGTCGGTGGACCTGTTTGTCCTGTATGCAAATTGCATAGGGTCCATATCACTGGGGAGGGAGGCACAAATGTGGTCCTTGACCAGCCTCTCGAAACATTTCATGACCACAGAGGTGAGTGCCACCGGTCTGTAGTCATTTGGACATGCTGGGGAGGGTTTCTTCGGCACAGGGATGATGGTAGACATCTTGAAGCAGGCAGGGACCACTGACTCCGCCAGTGATTGATTAAATATGGCGGTGAACACAGGGGCCAGCTGGTTGGCACAGGTCCTGAGTATACGTCCTGTTATGCCATCTGGGCCAGCAGCCTTCCTGGTGTTCACCTGCATAAATGCTCTTCTCACACTGTGTTCCGACAACGAGAGAGCGTCCCCCCCCCCTCGCGGTTGCCCCCCCCCCTCCACAACAGCCGGCGCGCCAGTGACGTCACTAGCCGGAGAGCCAGCAGCGCCACTGTCTACACCAAACCGAGCGTAGAAGGTGTTGAGCTTGTCCGCGAGGGAGGCGTCGTCGCTCCCCATTGAGGGGGCGCTGACTTTATAGTCAGTTATTGTCTTCAGTCCCTGCCATAATCCTCTTGTGTCGTTTTGTGCCATTTGTGTCTCCAGTTTGTCAGCATATGTCCTCTTAGCAAGTTTGACAGCTTTGCGTAGAGTATAGACGGAAGCCTTATACTCCTCCATGTTTCCTGACTCTCTACCCAGGTTGTAGGCGGTGGTACGAGAGTTCAGAGCTGCTCTAATAGTGCTATCCACCCACGGTTTCTGGTTTGGGAAAATCCGCACCGTTTTCCTGAGGACAATACCATCAGCTATTGTTGTTATGTAGCACACCACTATGTCTGCTAGTTCACTGACGTCACTGGCGCTTCCTATGAACATATCCCAATCCGTGTCTGCAAGCACGTCCTTGAGCGTGGCCTCTGATTCGTCGGTCCACTTCTTTGTCTCACGTGACACGACGGCGTCACGTGATCTCTGTTGATATGCCGGAAATAGCAAGATGGAGTCATGATTGCTCGAGCTTGTGGACCCCGTTAATGGCGGAGCGGCTACTGCCTTGTAACCCGCTTTGAACGGGGAATAGCAGTGGTCGAGTGTGTTCTTCCCTCTGGTGGAGCAGGCGATGTGCTGAAAAAAGGACGGCATCACTTTCTTCAGGTTGGCCTGGTTGAAATCGCCGGCCACTACCATCGCTGCGTCTGGGTGTTTGATCTGGTGTCTGTTGAGATGATCGTGTAGTTCGCCCAGCGCTTTGCCCGTATTCGTGTGTGGGGGAATATACACGGCAGTCATGACGACTGCTGTGAACTCCCTCGGGAGGTGAAACGGACGACATATGATAGAAAGATGTTCCAGGTCCGGCGAACACGAGTTTGAGAGGACCTGCACCCCCTCGGGATTAACCCAGGAATTGTTCGTGATGAGGCAGACTCCGCCGCCGATGGTCTTTCCTGAGCCAGCGTTGCGATCTGCACGTAAGACTGTGAAGGCATCCGAGGGAGAGACGCTTTTGTCTGGGGTCGTCGACGTGAGCCATGTCTCTGTGAGACATATAATGTTGATGTCTCTCATCTCCCGTTGGAACCGGACCCTTGCTCTCAGGTCATCCATCCTACCCTCCAACGAACGGGCATTCGCCAGAAAGATGGATGGAATTGCTGGGCGGTAAGCAGCTCTTTTTAGTCTCAATCTGATACCTCCTCGTCTCCCTCTGTGTCTTCTCCTGCCGTCGCCTTTGTTCTTTTCTTTGCCGCCATTCTCCCGTCTGATTTCTGCTGGCCATTCTAGGTCAAAAGTGTCTCCAAACTCCTCTTTGAGCCCGGGGTTCAGGTCCATAAGTGTCTGACGGTCGTATGACGTACCCGCCAGTGTTGCTTTAAATAAAAAAGTAGCAAAAACAAGCATAATAGCTAAAAGTGAGTACATCGTTGCGGAGCTAAAACCAGAGGCGTCTGACCAGGGTCGCGTCCTGGCAAGGGACAAGGCAGGAACAGGGAGGAACTAGGAGGAACTGGACAGGGAGGACTAGGAGGACTAGAGAGGGGAGAAAGGGACAGAGGCCTGCGGAGGCGGGCTGGGGACAGGGAGGACTGGGAGGACTAGATAGGGAGGACTAGGAGGACTAGGGAAAAACAGGGTAAGGCCTTGGAACAGGGCGAGGGCAGGAGCTGCATACTGGGACAGAGTAAACAGGGTCAGGCCTTGGAAAAAGCAATAATGAGGTTGCTGCTCTGCAGCTTCTCCCGGGATGGTAGTCTGGGGAAGCAGGTGGGAAACATCAGAGCCGCTCTGCAGACTTCTCTCGGCAGATCTCCGAGGTGGGTAAACGGGGCCGAGAGGGAGAGAGGAGTGGGTTAGCTCAGAGTACAATGGGGAAAACAGAGCAGGTGCAGGAGAGGTGACTAGTCCCAAAAACAGGGTATCAAGGTGACAGAATCTTCGGTGTATATACACACTGTGAGTGAACGTCCCCAAACACAAAACCACGTGATAAATATCTTCGGTGTGAAAACACACAGTGAGGCGATGTAAAGGCCAAAATATTATCCCAATGAAAACAATCCAAAAAAGGCTAAAACGCTGGGTGAGTGACTGTCTGATAAAAGCTGGAAATCTTCAGTGTTTTAAAACACACGAAAAACGGAATTGGATCAAAGACAGTCATAAAAAACTCACCCAGGCGTTGTGCGTAAAGAGCGTTGGAACAGAACGGGGCGAGAGCGTCGCCACCGGGGAACCGGTTGTCCAAGCGGAGGTCAGAGTGGTGCGCGACTGCTTGGAGTACGCGCCGGTACGAAGGGCGCATCAGGCGCGGAGGTCTGAGTGGTGCGCGACTGCTTGGAGTGCGCGCCGGTACAGAGGACGCATCTGGAGTGCGTCTGCGCGGAAGAGCGTGCCAGGCTCGGAGGTCTGGATGGTGAAGATCTGGATGCGCGCCTGGAGTGAAGAGCGCATCTGCTGCGTGGAGGTCTGGATGCGCGCCTGGTTGGAGTGCGCGCCGGTACGGAGGACGCATCTGGAGTGCGTCTGCGCGGAAGAGCGCGCCAGGCTCGGAGGTCTGGATGAGCGTCAGGACGTCTGCTGCGCGGGGGTCTGAAGTGGAACACTGGGAAGCCTCCCGTGGAAGTCTAGAGAGCGCAGTCCAGTGTCTACCTCAGGCAACGGCGACAGGAGGCGAAGGCTGGAGCGCATGTCACGCCGGAGTTGAAAACAGCATAAACAGACAGAGGACCTCCCGAAGGAGTCCTGGTGATAGAGAATATGATACCGAATGAAACGGCATGTTACGGCACGACCCGACGAGGAACAGAGGGGAAGAGCCAGGTACTTAAAGCCCACAGGGGAACCAATTAGAATGCACCACAGGTGCGTGAAGGTAATTGATACTTGAAACTAAAGTGTGTGTTCGGCACAAGACCAATCAAACACACAATGACAGGTAGACCAAGGTGTGGCCGCTGAGAGCAAACGAGAGTAACGAACGCGAGGGTGGGGGCTAGTGAGGTGAGTGAGAAGGGAATTCCTTAACAGTAGGCTTAAAGGAACAGAGAGAGTAGGTGAGCAGCGGACAAAACCTCACAGTAACGAACGAAGGTTCGAACGTTTGGGCTCAGCCCTACCCCACGCCCCCCTGTCCCAAAGGACACTACTGCCCGACAGGTACCTCCTCTCCTCACACGATACATCAAGCCTCCACCCGGGGGGGGGCAGTGGGGGACGGACACATCTACCTGCGCTCAGTGAGTCGCTTCATGGTCCATTTAAAGGGGTATACTGTCATTTAGCACAGTACAGCGTTTGTTGTCATTTTATCTAAATGGACTGTGTTGGTGGAATATTAAATGAGCCATGACGCATAAGCTGTGGGAATTCAGATCGAGTGAATTTGTATACAAATATAGAACATAGTTTATTTCTGCGGCCATAGCCATAGAAAAAGTTATCAGTTTATATCAGAGACGATGTGTACACACAAAGCGACTGACAGAAAGTGACCAAGAGTCTCGGTCAACGTACATTAAATACAAAATTGACATGACGTACATGAGATACCAGATATGACAGAAAAGGTCAACAAAATATGCGCTAGAACTGGAGAAATAGGCCAAATGCCATCTCCTCAACCTTAACAGACACTTCAGATGTCGTCCTATTGTCTGAGCTTAGATAGTATATAGTTGATCATATATATTAACTAGTCAAAGCTGTACGAGAATTACACAGATGGACATAGATAACATTTCCCTTACAACTGCATTTTATATAGTGATTTTATCCAAAGTTATGCCTCCCGTTCACTCACACATTCACACGTATAGACGGCAGAGGCGACCATGCACGGTGCCGACCTGCTCATCCTGGGAGCAGTTAGGGGGTTAAGTGTCTTGCGCAAGGGCATTTCGACGTACTGCCCGGGAGGAGTGGGGAATCGAACCAGGAACCTTCGGATTAGTTTACACACACACACACACAAGGAATTTGATTTGGTCGTTTTTGTTGCGCGAAATGAACGGACAGACAATTACGGTATAGAATAAAGTACAATAAATAGAATATAATTATAAAATTAAATCGACCAATGGCTGTACAATGTGCACGCTGTGGTCCAGTAGTATATATCTCTCACTAGGGATGCTCGATATTGGCTTTTTTACCGATACTGATATTCCGATATTGTCTAACTCTTAATTTCCTGATACCGATTTCCGATACCGATATCAACCGATACCGATATATGCAGGGTTTCCCCCCAAAAAAACAGAATAATTTCAGGTAACTAATAATTCACTGGATGCATTCAAAAGGCTTTCTAAATGTAAGCATTATCTGTGCAAATATGATCATTAAAAAAGTTAAAATTAACATTACATATCTCTTGTTGTTGAATTAAACCAACATGCATACTTTTGACAATAAATAAAATAAGAATTGGTTCTTACTTGCTTGCCTGGGTAAATAAATGTTAAATAATGTAAAAGAAAAAAGAAAAAAAAATATTGTTATTGTTTTTTTTTTTTTTTTTTTTTTTTATACCGATATTTTCCGATATCACATTTTACTGCCGATATCGGCCGATAATATCGGACATCCCTACTCTCTACACATCTCCCCTCCAGGCACAGGGTCTGGTGTGGCGTTCCCGTGCCCAGCCGGACCTCCAGCGGGGGGCTGACGGGCCTGTCCAGCGAGGGGGGCTGCGAGCCGTGTCCCCCGGGGAAACACTGCAGCTCGGCCGGCCTGGGAGCCCCCACCGGGGACTGCTCTCCAGGGTAAGAGGAGGAGTGCTGCAGGCAGGCTGTGTACCACGTCACGGGCAGACAGGACCAGGAAGGATCATCCTCCTCTCCTCTCCTCCTCCCTCCTCCGCTTCGCTGTAATTAATAAACGTCTCTGGCTCCCGGTCTCTCACTCCGTCTCACTCCGAGGGAGGGAGGGAGAGGGAGGGAGGAGGGAGGGAGGGAGGCGGGGAGGGAGGGAGGGGGGGGTGGAGGAGGAGGAGGGGGGCGTGATGTGTGACAGGGCCAGTGAGTTTTGGTCCAGCAGAGGGGGAGAAAAATCAAAGGAGTATCACATAACAGGGATTTGGAAGTGATTTCACAATGACAGCTCTCTCTCCTCTCTCTCTCTCTCTCTCTCTCTCTCTCTCTCTCTCTCTCTCTCTCTCTCTCTCTCTCTCCTCTCTCTCTCTCTCTCTCTCTCTCTCTCTCTCTCTCTGTCTGCACAAAAAAGGCAGCGAATTAGACCCAGGCAACTACCGCCCTGTTTCTATATTCTTACCTCCATCTTGAAAGTCTTGGAAAAAAAATGTCTACGAACAGGTCGAAAGTACCTGGCGGAAAAAAGCTAATCTACGAATTCCAATCTGGCTTCAGAACATCCCACTCCACTGACACATGCCTTCTCTATTGAACGACCACATGAAACAAGAGGTGGACGCGGGCAAATACTGCGGCATGGTCATGCTATACCTACAAAAGGCTTTCGACACTGTCAATCACTCCATTCTGATTGACAAGCTAAAAGCAATTGGTTTTGATAGTTCATCAGTGAGCTGGATGCAATCCTACCTTGAGGGGAGAGAACAGATGGTGAAGGTAAACGGTACCCTATCCCCCCCCCCCTCACAGTGAGCTGTGGTGTTCCACAAGGAAGCATACTAGGACCGCTACTGTTCCTAATCTATGCAAATGACATTCCTGTTCGCGGACAACTCAGCCCTGCTGGTCTCTGACAGGGACGACAAGTTACAGGTTGAAAAAACCCTCAGCTCTGAACTCGGCAGAATCTGTACCTGGCTTGCTGATAACAAACTATCATTACACCTGGGTAAAACAGAGTACGTTCTCTTTGGATCAATAACAAACTCAGCAAGGCCTACGGCTTCTCTGTTACAGTGGGTGACAATATTGTCACAAGGAAAGATGCAATTACCTACCTGGGTTCCATCCTAGAGGCAAATATTTCCTGTGACAAAATGGCATCCAATGTAATAAAAAAAGTCAACCAACGAACAAGATTCTTGTACCGGATCTCCTCTCTGGTAAACAAGAATACCCCGACGACTCTAACAGGAGCACTCATTCAAGGGTACTACGACTATGCTTGCACCTCATGGAAACCAAAGCACCTCAAAGGCGCTTAAAACAAGACTACAAACATCACAAAACAAACTGGTCAGACTACTGCTTGACCTTACTCCTAAAACCCACCTCACCCCTGCCCATTTTACATCCTAGGATGGCTTAGAGTAGACGACAGAGTACAGCAAGATACACTACACTACACCACTAAGGTACCCATGTACATGTCGAAATACTTCCCAAAGGTGAGTGAATACCACGACCACAACACCAAAGGGAGCTCCACAAATCATGTCCAACTCTGATTCGGCTCAAACAAGGGACTAAACACGTTTCGCAATTATGCCACAACAATGTGGAACGCCATACCCACAGCCGTAAAATAATGTGAATCCCTACCCACCTTCAAAACCCCCTCAAAGAGCACCTACGGGAGGCTGCAATTCTAAACTGGCCCCTGTAAATCTCCAAATCCAAAACCCAACACCCTCCTAATGTACAGTTTCCTTAACAATTGCGTGTATTGAGCCGTACTGTATTGTACCTGTACCATTCTGCAATCTGTTAATACAATTTTCAAACTCTCTCTCTCTCTCTCTCTCTCTCTCTCTCTCTCTCTCTCTCTCTCTCTCTCTCTTCTCTCTCCTCTCTCTCTCTCTCTTCTCTCTCTCTCTCTCTCTCTCCTCCCCCAGGTACCTCTGTATCCAGGGTGCCGTCTCCCCCCGTCCAGAGGGGGGCGCTGCAGGAGGCCGTTGCTCCGCTGGGTCCTACTGTCCTCAGGGTTCCAGCACATGCTGCCTTGCCCCGCCGGCACTTTCAGCAGCACAGAAGGTGAGGTTTCACTCAGCAGCACAGAAGGTGAGGTTTCACTCAGCAGCACAGAAGGTGAGGTTTCAGCAACACAGAAGGTGAGGTTTCACTCAGCAGCACAGACGGTGAGGTTTCACTCAGCAGCACAGAAGGTGAGGTTTCACTCAGCAGCACAGAAGGTGAGGTTTCACTCAGCAGCACAGAAGGTGAGGTTTCACTCAGCAGCACAGAAGGTGAGGTTTCACTCAGCAGCACAGAAGGTGAGGGCTCCTGTTGTACAGTAGATGAGGACGAGATGAGTACAAATAGTAATGCGCGATATATTGGCCGCCGATATAATATCGGACAATATGGTAATTTTTTTACACATCGGTATCGGTCCGATATCAAGATACGGCCGGTATATAAAAAAAGAATAAAATATATATATATTTTTTTTTATTTAAATTTTTTTACATGTTTTGGTCTTAAATAGTTAAAAAATATCAGTCATTTCTGAAAATAAGTTACAAAAGTAAAAATAAAAATACGTTTTGGAAAATAGCTCTTTGTTTGATTATCATAAAAAAGTGTTTTCTATGCAGAGATATCGACATCGGTAAATATCGGTATCGGCCAGAACAGCAATATTAATATCGGTTATCGGTATCGGCTACAATTTTCACATCGGTGCATCACTAAGTACAATACAATATGTGTCATTGACAGACCATCTATTTCTTTTTTTTGTGATCAAATCTTTTTATTTAGTTTTCTCCCCCCCCCCCCCCCCCCCCCACACAAGCCATAACAGGACACACCAATAAATAATATAAAGAACAACGAAGGAGCAATCAAATAAAAAATATATAACAATAATCAGATAAACAGATCAACTCATAATAACAATAACACCTAAGTTCACAAGACAATATAATTAAATACAAAAGATATATAAAAATTTAATATAATGTAAAAATTATAAAAATACTAAAAGACATTTAAAAGACATTTCTTCCCCCCCCCCCCCCCCCCACCCCAGGACCCCTCAGGACCATCCGCTCAGCCGCTGGATCATGGACTTTACTCTCCCAGCTGCCGATGTCCACAGATTAATATTAGATTCCTGGACTCCAATTACCCGAGCTGTGGAGATCTCTAAATAAATGACATCTAAGTATGTTAAAGCCCAATTAATTATTGTAAGTTTGTCGGGTTGTTTACCTCTCATGGCTATACATTTTTTGGCTGCTGTAAGTCCCGCTAAAACGAGTATTTGTTGCTGTATAGGAGCCGGCAGCTGGGAGACATCATTCAGTAGTAGTGTCGTTGCTGATATGTCTTAAAGCTTAGCAGTAGGGATGTCCCGATCAAATTATTTTGCTCCCGATCCGATCCCGATATCTACCGATACCGATCTTTCCCGATCCGATCAAAAACATTTTTATTTTTTTTTATCCTAATTTCTCACATTACATTCACCCTGAATGTTGACGTTATCCAGGTGAAAAGTTAACTTCATTCAAGCGAGGCATTGCAATCCTTGACATAAATCATTTGATGTATAATTAAATCAAAGGAAAAGCATTTGTTTTGGCAAAATTCTTCTGCTCTGTGTGACAATAAATAAATGAATGATGATATGCAATTTAAAACCAAAACTAAGGCCTCAGTATGAGTTTAAGACGTGAACATGGTTGAAAAAAAAAAAAAAAAAAAGATCCGGATTTTTTATCTTTTTTTTTTCGATCCCGATCTTCGGAAAATCACGTGATCGGATCGGGACATCCCTACTTAGCAGTTATGGTTTTCCAAAATCGAGCGACCGGTGGACATTCCCAGAACATGTGCAGATAAGTGCCAATGGCCCCCAGAGCGCACAGGGTGCACCGGGTGTCAGCCACAAGACCCATCATACACAGTCTCTGAGGGGTGAGATATGATTTGTGAATATCGTAGGGGTGGAACGGTTCACAAAATCTACGGTTTGGTTCGTATCACGGTTTTGGTGTCTCGGTTTTCGGTGCGGTTCGATACGTTATTTTATTTTTTATTAACAGTCCAAAAATACCATACACTAGCATAAGATATATAGCCTAAAAAGAATCCAACTTTTCAGTTATTCTCAAGGACGTAGTCATGCAAAAACTGAAAAAAAGAATGAGGCAGTTTGACATCAGGCACATTATTTTGACAGTGACTGTTAGAGCTAGGAGAGACGGGGGAGGCATCGCTGATTTAAACATGCTTCTCATTTATTTGGTACAAAAAAAGGTTTACCTTTAATATTTTTGGCACACAAAGACCAAACTGACTGAAAAATATAGGCAACATTTGTCAAAGTATTAACTTAGTGCAAACAAACAAAATAATTAAACCTTTTCTATTTTTGTGGCCACATTATAGACAAAGGCCATCAACATGAATATGAATATGAACATGCTCAACCAGCACTAGAGTTTCTTATCAAAAAGGAAAAGTCACTGTGTTATTTAAAATAAATAAATCATGTGTACTAAATATATGTTTACTTTTTAATTGCATAAAAATGATGAAGTTTTCTCTTATGCCGCTTTTCACTGCATGGTACCTAATCGACTCGACTCGCTTTTGCTATTTGAGTGTGCTGGTAGCCGTATTTGAAGTGACGTCACACGAGGAAGTAAATAGTCAACAGTAACACTGCGTTGGAAGGAGAAGCCCTGATGATATACTATAAACCAACAGCCAATAAATGTGAAGTTATCTTTGAACCTCTGTTGTCAATATACCCCCCCTTCCCCACTAATGGAACTAATGGAACACAGCGAAGTGACTCCACGGTTAGCTTGCGGCTAACATTATAACCGAACAATACACACATTGCTGCTGGCGGGACAAAACCTCATAACTCCATTTTAATATTTTTTTAAAAAATATAAATCAACTCCGTAGATCATCCTCCATATGTGTGTGTGGGTTTTACAAAGTTTAAACAATGGGAAAGCATTAAACCGATCATCTGTCTTTTTTCATCTGCTGAAAAGTTGGGTTTTTGGAGTTAGAGGTGTTGTCCCGCCAGCAGCGACATGCCCCGAACCGTGGAGGTCGTATTGAACGGTGTACGTTTCGAATGCGTACCTTTCCACCCCTAGAATATAGTATTTGTTGATGATTGGGGTTATGGGAGGCCAGTGTAATATTAGTCCAGACATCACCCCAATCAAACTCAGGGTCCAGTTCTGGAATGTCACCCCTGCCAAATTGTATCTAAGGGGAGGTATATGTGGACTCGAGTAATAGAGTGTGTAAAAGTCTGAAACGAAGCCCCTTGAGGTTGTTCTGTCTCCGATGAGTCTAAAAGAGGGGTGTCGATGTAGTGACCGACCCCACGGGACCCCATACGCCCTGAGCGCCGCCCTCAGTTGAAAATAAAAGAAAAAGGAGGCGCCGGGAAGGTCATAAAAACTCTCCGGTCTTGAAACGCGTGAAAGGCCGGTCCTATCATAAACATCCCCCGGAGTGTGGACTCCCTTCCTTTTCCACTGAGGGTTGTTATTAATGGGTCTATGTCCAATAAGTTGTCCAATTGTTGGTTATGAATTGTTGGTTATGAAATATTGGGGAGTCGAGGTGCCACAGGCATTTGATGGTACAAGATCTCTGTGCGTTACGCCATGTCTGAATCACATGGGAGATGATGGGACCAAAATTGTAATTGACATTTTCTAATCGAGGTGTTGGAGTATATTATATCGTGTGGTCTCTGTGGATAGACAGTTGCCTCCTCCAAGGCGCGCCACGATACGGCAACCTCGGGGTCAAACCAGTATGTTCAAAACTCAGCCGCCAGGGTTCTAACCCGCACCAAACCCTGGCAGCACATCACCTCCACCCTCATCCACCTCCACTGGCTCCCCATCAAATCCCGCATCACCTACAAAACCCTCCTGCTCACCTACAAATCCCTTCACGCCCTGGCACCTCAGTACCTCACTGACCTCCTCCACCCCTACACTCAGTCACGGTTCCTGCGATCCACGGACACTGGTCAGCTCTCCATCCCCCGAACCAGACTACGGACGTTCGGGGACAGAGCTTTCAGTGTGGCAGCTCCCACCCTCTGGAACTCCCTCCCTGCAGAACTCCGCACCGCCCCAACTCATTCAACTCATTAAAAAAACTGCTCAAAACCCACCTCTTCAACTTGGCCTTTAACCCCTAACTTTCTCACTTTCTCACTTTATATGTCTCCCCCCTTATGTAAAGCGACTTTGGGTCCTCTGAAAGGCGCTATATAAAATGAAGTTATAAAACGAAGCTATTAAACCAGTTAATCAGGAGCCTCAGTGAGAAGGACCAGAAATATAATTAAAAATCCCTGTCCTGTTTCCTACACTGAGTGGTGGTTCTTTTGATTCGCGGCCGCTTGTTGTTCCAAATTAATTTAGATATTGTAGATTGGCACCAGTAGTCGATTGGAGGGGGTAAGGGGAACATTGAGCTAACAACGTTTATTCTGGGTAATATGTTAATTTTGATAATCGATGCTCGGGCTTATAGCGCGTTGGGGAGGCTCGACCATCTATTGAGATCCTGAAGTATTCTGTTGTACGTGCCTGTATAATAACAGTCTGACTCAGGGTGGGAAAAATTTCGATGCAGAGGTATTTGAAATGTTTAACTATGGGGATGTCCGCTGGGAGGTCCACAGCTTTGGCCAACTCATTAAGGGGTAGACGAGCAGATTTGGGCCAATTGATTTTGAAGCCTGATAGTTCACCAAATTCGTCAATTATCTTAAGTAAGTTTGTGGCAGATTTGGAGGGGTCCTGCATGAAGATCAGTGAATCGTCCGCATAAAGAGCAATTTTGTGAGAGGAGAGAGCAGACTAATGTTGTGTGTCTCTGTTCCGTGCAGAGCAGACTAATGTTGTGTGTCTCTGTTCCGTGCAGAACAGACTAACGTTGTGTGTCTCTGTTCCGTGCAGAGCAGACTAACGTTGTGTGTCTCTGTTCCGTGCAGAGCAGACTAACGTTGTGTGTCTCTGTTCCGTGCAGAGCAGACTCATGTTGTGTGTCTCTGTTCCGTGCAGAGCAGACTAACGTTGTGTGTCTCTGTTCTGTGCATAGCAGACTAACGTTGTGTGTCTCTGTTCTGTGCAGAGCAGACTAATGTTGTGTCTCTGTTCTGTGCAGAGCAGACTAACGGTGCGTTTCTCTGTGCAGAGCAGAGCAGACTCATGTTGTGTTCCTCTGTTCCGTGCAGAGCAGACTAATGTTGTGTTTAGGGCTGTCAGTTTATCGCGTTAATTAGGTTAATTAATTACACAGCAAATTATCGCGTTATGAAAAGTAACTCAAAATGTATGACATTTTTTATAAATTTCTTTATCTCATTCATTCCATAAGAACGTAGAATACACATTTACAGACTTTTTTTTTATATGGCCCATTTGCATGTTCTTGGTATCTGATTCTAGGGACTTCTATGGATCTCAGGGAATGTATTCCCAGTGTCAGAAATACTGTGTCTGTTACTAGGCTTGAGTCAATTGTAATGAACCAAATGAGAATATCAATGACATTTTTTTTTTTATCTTTGACTGTGAATAACACCATGCTAAAATTGACCAGCAGACTAAATCAAATCAAATCAAATGTATTTGTAAGGCCCGACAACACACGTTAATGTCCCGATGGGGCCGGACACGTCTTCTTTAAGGCCCGACAACACACGTTAATGTCCCCATGGGGCCGGACACGTCTTCTTTAAGGCCCGACAACACACGTTAATGTCCCCATGGGCCGGACACGTCTTCTTTAAGGCCCGACAACACACGTTAATGTCCCCATGGGGCCGGACACGTCTTCTTTAAGGCCCGACAACACACGTTGATGTCCCCATGGGCCGGACACGTCTTCTTTAAGGCCCGACAACACACGTTAATGTCCCCATGGGCCGGACACGTCTTCTTTAAACAAGTCAAGAAGAAACATCACAATAAGTCAAGAACAAAACAAGAACACCATAAAGTCCCAAAAATTTAAAATAAATGCAACACTGCCAGACATACCCCACGCGAAGGTAAGGAAAAACTCACTAAAACCTAGCAATAGGAAAAAATGCACCACAGGCAATGTGGAGGAGAGAAACCTTAGAAGGGCTGTTCAAGGGGGGATCTACGTTCTCAGATGTGGGTGATAGTAGTGTTGCAGACTAACGTTGTGTTGTGTGAACAGGAGCCCTGTCTGCGGCTGCCTGCCAGCCCTGTTTACCGGGTCACTACTGTTCCGAGGTCAGCCTGGCGTCTCCGTCTGGACCCTGCAGCCCCGGGTTCTACTGCTCTGGGGGCTCCATCAGTGCCACGCCGCAGCCTGATGACATCACAGGTAACATCACAGGTGACATCATCACAGGTGACATCACAGGTGACATCACAGGTGACATCACATACTTAATTGTCTCTGCTGTTGAATTCTCCACAGAATACTTTATCTCCCAGGCACACACATACACACATACACATACACACATACACACACACACACACACACACACACACACACACACACACACACACACACACACACACACACACACACACACACACACACACACATACACACATACACATACACACATACACACACACACACACACACACACACACACACACACACACACACACACACACACACACACACACACACACACACACACACACATACACACATACACACATACACACATACACACACACACACACACACACACACACACACACACACACACACACACACACACACACACACACACACACACACACACACACACACACACACACACACACACACACACACATATATGTGTACACACTACACTAGGGGTGTAACGGTACACAAAAACCACGGTAAGGTACGTACCTCGGTTTTGAAGTCACGGTTCGGTACAGGTTTTCGGTACAGTGGGGGAAAGTTTGGCTTTCCATGTTCCACTCAGGGGTGATGTAGTCGTGTGCAGTAACTAATTGTACTTGTAGGGCTGTCAACGAATATTCTAAATTGAAATTAATAATAGACTTGTAAAATCTTTAAAAAAAAAATGTATATTAGATTGTGAACACTTGCTTGCTTAGTAATCTTTTCTCTAAGGAAATCCAGCAACAGTCCCCGGCCGTTTAGTTGAGTTGCTAATCGAATGAGTAATGACGTACGATAATGTCCGTGGTCTCCATGGTTACAGGAAGCATCGCATCTCTGAACATCGCACTGTTCATATTCTCTGCACCTCACTGCACAGCCCTGCTACATATTATATTCCACTGTATTTTTATTATAGTCTAGTCATATACAACAATCCTGCACAATTGTACAGCCATGTCCTATATTGTGTTCTATATTGTATTTTTATTCTAATTGAGTTGATATATTATTCCATTTTATTTGATTCTACTTTCATATTAAAAAAATATTGAATGCACTCCTACTTGTGTTGATATGTTAATGCTTGATGCACCAAATGACCAAGACAGATTCCTTGTGTGTATAAGAGCTTACTAAAGCTAGGGCTTCATTCTGGCCCATTCACTTTCATTTTAAGTTTATTATAAGTTATAACTGCTCCCCTATGTAACTATGTAACTCTGTAATACTGTGTTTTTTTTTACTGTGTGTAATTGTATTTGTTTTTAACCCTGTACGGCGATCTTGGGTGCTCAGAAAGGCGCCTTTAAATAAAATGCATTATTATTATTATTATTATTATTATTATTATTATTATTATTATTATTATTATTATTATTATTATTATTATTATTATTATTATTATTATTATTATTATTATTATTATTATTATTATTATTATTATTATTAATTATTATTAATTATTATTATTATTATTATTATTATTATTATTATTATTATTATTATTATTATTATTATTATTATTATTATTATTATTATTATTATTATTAAATATTATTATTATTATTATTATTATTATTATTATTATTATTATTATTATTATTATTATTATTATTATTATTATTATTATTATTATTATTATTATTATTATTAAAGTCTTTTCTGCTTCTGCTTCTGTCCGGTCCCCCTGGACCTTCAGGCCCGGGTCAGCTCCAGGGTCGGCTCCAGGGAGGCGTGTGTCCTCCTGGTCACTACTGCCCTAACGGGAGCGCCACACCCAGTCCCTGCCCCCCAGGTACCACACCCAGTCCCTGCCCCCCCAGGTACCACACCCAGTCCCTGCCCCCCAGGTACCACACCCAGTCCCTGGCCCCCAGGTACCACACCCAGTCCCTGCCCCCCAGGTACCACAACCACCGCTCCAGGTTCTGATGGAGGAGGAGGCGGGTCTGTCTGGAACCTTCTTCTGTTGCCGGGCAACGTCACTTTCATAAACATGTATTTTTTTTATATATCGCAGAAATATTTAAGGCTCCTGTTATTTAAATTTTATTTTTATGTTTTTGCTACCGGGCAGTCCGGTAGAGAGAGAGAGTCCGGTAGAGAGA
>NC_140165.1:318116583-318229610 GCF_963971535.1 Notolepis coatsorum
CCTCCTCCCGCTCCTCCTCCTCCTCCCCACTCCTCCCTCCTCCTCCCCCCCTCTTCCTCCTCCTCCCTCCTCCTCCTCCTCCCTCCTCCCCCTCCCCCTCCCCCCTCCTCCCTCCTCCTCCTCCTCCCCCTCCTCCTCCTCCTCCTCCTCACCCTCCTCCTCCCCCCCTCCCCCTCCCTCCTCCCTCCTCCCCCCTCCTCCCTCCTCCTCCCCTCCTCCCTCCTCCCCCCTCCCCCTCCTCCCCCCCTCCCCCTCCTCATCCCTCCTCCTCCTCCCCCCTCCTCCCCCTCCTCCTCCTCCTCCCTCCCCCCCCCCCCCCCCCACAGGCACCTTCCTGGGCAGGTCAGGAGCCTCCTCCGAGGGGGACTGTGAGCGGTGTTCCCCGGGGTCATACTGCCCCTCCTGGGCCCAGACCTCCTCTGACCCGCTGTGCCCCCAGGGATGGTTCTGTCCGGCTGGGTCAGCGTCTGGACAGCAGCCAGGTGACCATCCAGGCGTCTGCTGTTCGGGGGGGATGTCTGGGTAGAGATGTTCAATACGCCGTGCTGTCATTTTATGTATCCATCCTTCTCTCCTTCTCTCCTTCTCTGTTTCTATCCTCTCCTTCTCTCCTTCTCTCATTCTATCTTCTCCTTCTCTCCTTCTCTCCTTCTCCCCTTCTCTCATTCTATCTTCTCCTTCTCTCCTTCTCTGCTTCTATCCTCTCCTTCTCTCCTTCTCTCCTTCTCTGCTTCTATCATCTCCTTCTCTCCTTCTCTCCTCTCCTTCTCTCCTTCTCTCCTTCTCTGCTTCTATCCTCTCCTTCTCTCCTTCTCTCCTTCTCCCCTTCTCTCATTCTATCTTCTCCTTCTCTCATTCTCTCCTTCTATCTTCTCCTTCTCTCCTTTTCTCCTTCTATCTTATCCTTCTCTCCTTCTATCATCTCCTCCTCTCCTTCTCCCCCTCTCTCCTCCTCTCTTTCTCTCCTTCTCCCCTTCTCTCCTTCAATCCTTCTATCCTCTCCTTCTATCCTCTCCTTCTCTCATCCTCTTCTTCTCCCCTTCTCTCATTCTCTCCTTTTATCCTCTCTTTCTCTCCTTCTCTCTCCTTCTCTCTTTCTCTCTTTCTTTCCTTCTCTCTCATTCTCTCTTTCTTTCCTTCTCTCTCCTTCTCTCCTTCACTCTCATTATCTCTACTTCTCTCTTTCTCTCCTCTCTCCTTCTCTCTCATTCTATTTCTTTCTCTATTTCTCTCTTCCTCTCCTTCTCTCTCCTTCTCTCTCCTTCTCTCCTTCTCTCTCCTTATCTCCTTCTCTCTCCTTATCTCCTTCTCTCCTTCTCTCTCCTTCTCTCATTTTCTCCTTCTCTTTTTCTCTCTCCTTCTCTCCTTATCTCCTTCTATCTCATTCTCTCTCATTATCTCCTTCTCTTTCTCTCTTTCTCTTTCTCTCTTCCTCTCTTTCTCCTTTTCTCTCTTTCTCTCTTTCTCTCTTTCTCTCCTTTTCTCCTTCTCTCATTCTCTCCTTCTCTCCTTCTCTCCTTCTCTCGCCTTCTCTCTTTCTCTCTCTATCCTTCTCTCCTTCTCTCTTTCTCTCATTCTCTCTTTCTCTCTCATTCTCTCCTTCTCGCCTTCTCGCCTTCTCGCTTTCTCTCTTTCTCTCATTCTCTCTCATTCTCTCCTTCTCTCATTATCTCTCCTTTTCTCTTTCCTTTTCTCCCCTTTTCTCTCCTTCTCTCCTTCACTCTCATTCTCTCTCCTTCTCTCTTTCTCTCATTCTCTCTCATTCTCTCCTTCTCTCTCCTTTTCTCTCATTCTCTCTCCTTCTCTCCTTCACTCTCATTATCTCTCCCTTTCTCCTTCTCTCTCCTTCTCTCTCTTTCTCTCCTTCTCTCTCATTCTCTCCTTCTCTCTCCTTCTCTCCTTCTCTCCTTCTCTCATTCTCTCTCATTCTCTCCCCTTCTCTCTCCTTCTCTCATTCTCTCCTTCTCTCTGTCTCTCCTTCTCTCTCCTTCTCTCTCCTTCTCTCTCCTTCTCTCTCCTTCTCTCTCTTTCTCTCCTGCTCTATTAGAGGTAGACCAAACCACTACTAGCTATAGATGTGTTTCTCGTCCACGTCAGACTCAGTGTGCGCGCGCATCAAGGAGGCAAAAAAGGAACGTAATCCTGGTCAGAACAATGGGGCCGACTACAATATATTTGCATTTGTTAGCCATGCTAGCGATCTAAAAACAATCAATCCATGGCAACGCTAGATATGTAGAAGGTGAAAGACTCACACTCACAGCCGTGCTGATTTAGGCAAAATGACATCCAGCCGCTTTCGTTTTTGAAACTACTTTTTAGTCAAGAGTGACTCCATAGAGCCCTGTCGTACTTCATTTG
Source organism: Notolepis coatsorum (assembly GCF_963971535.1). NCBI lineage: Eukaryota > Metazoa > Chordata > Actinopteri > Aulopiformes > Paralepididae > Notolepis > Notolepis coatsorum. The sequence continues at coordinate 318,118,945 of NC_140165.1, forward strand.
GTGCAGCAGCTCGCGCCGGTGCGAGGAGGCTTAGTCACGTGACTCAGTTGGTATTGCTGATTGGCTCGACCACGGTATGTTTATAAACAAGAAACAGGTCTATAGCCCTTAACAGCTCTTTTAGGTTGCCCTTTTGATCTGACGGCAGAGGAGGAGACTGGGGTCGGGAATCACCAGAGGCCTCACGATACGATATTATCACGATACTTGAGTCACGATACGATAGTATTGCGATTCAAAATATATTGCGATATGCTGAGTATTACCTTTTTTCAACTGCAAAGTAAAACTTTGTCAACATGTTTTATCTAATAAAATAAAGTTTTCAGTCTGTTCATCTCACTTCAATAATTTTTATCGCAGAACATGGGATTTTCTCAAAAATCTCACACTGTAAACTGCGTTGCATGTACCTGACAAACTGAACTGTTTATATTACAGTAATATTCCAACTTTACTGAATGCACACGTGTGTGCGTGTGCGTGTGTGTGTGTGTGTGTGTGTGTGCGTGCGTGTGTGTGTGTGTGGACTACTGTACTATTACAGACATGGAAGTGAACAATGCAACTTCCTTATACACATTTTTTTTTTTAAAGTGTTTTTATTTAATTTTCTTTTTTTTTTATCGTTAAATATCGGTACTTGGCGTTCTTGTATCGAGTACAGTATCGCCACGCAAAGTATCGCGATACTGTACTGTATCGATATTTTCCCCCACCACTAGGGGGCCGTGAACAATATGGTGCCCTGTTGTTGTTGCACACCTGGTGGTCGGCCAATCGGACGGAGGCTGACCTTAGTTTGACCAATGCTGTCTCTTCTGTGATTGGGTGACAGAGCGCCAGTGCCCGCCCGGTCACGCCTGTCCGTCTGGCAGCGCCGCGCCCGCCGTCTGCGGCACCGGAACCTTCCAGTCCTCGTCTGGACGGGCCTTCTGTGACCCCTGCCCCCCAGGTGAACACACACACACACAGTCGCACACACACACACACACTCGGACACACACACACACACACACACACACACACACAGTCGCACACACACACACACACTCGGACACACACACACACACACACACACACACACACACACAGTCGCACACACACACACACACTCGGACACACACACACACACACACACACACACACACAGTCGCACACACACACACACTCGGACACACACACACACACACACACACACACACACACACAGACACACACAGACACACACACACACACTCGGACACACACACACACACACACACACACACACACACTCGGACACACACACACACTCGGACACACACACACACACACACACACACACACACTCGGACACACACATAAACACACACACACACACACACAGACACACACACACACACACTCGGACACACACACACACACACACACACACACACACACACACTCGGACACACACACACACACACACACACACTCGGACACACACATACACACACACACACACACACACACACACACACACACACACACACACACACACACACACACAGACACACACACACACACACACACACACACACACATACACACACACAGACAGACAGACACACACACACATACACACCCACACAGACACACACACACACACACACACACACACACACACACACAGACACAGACACACACACCCACACAGACACACATACAGACACACACAGACACACACGCACACATACACACAGACACACACACACACACACATACACACACAGACACAGACACACACACACACACCCACACAGACACACATACAGACACACACAGACACACAGACACACACGCACACAGGTACACTACTACTAGTACTACAGCTGCATTGAAGTTTATTTAAAGAGCATTATCTGACAGTGAGCAAAGATGAGCTTACTAATTGATTGATTGATTGATTGATTGATTGATTGATTGATTGATTGAAAACTGTATTAACAGATTGCAGAATGGGTACAATACAGTACAGCTCAATACATACAATTGTTAAGAGGATGCAGACCAGAGAAAGACTTTCGTCTTGTTTACATCAGGGTCCCCCATTTTCAATTTAGTACTGCTACATCTATAGATTTATGACATACATGACATACAGATAAACAGTACTGCTACATCTATACATTTATGACATACATGACATACAGATAAACAGTACTGCTACATCTATAAATGTATGACATACATGACATACATATAAACAGTACTGTTTAGACAGAGTTTATTTTTTTTTATCCACTTTTTCTCCTCCTGTTTTTTCGGTGTTTTTCTCCCATCCCAATTTAGTCGTTATGCCAATTCCCCCCTCCCCTTCCTGGTTGTTGCGCGCATGTGCCCCCCACTGGTCGGTCTAGGGAGCCCTGAAGTCTATGACATGCTTCCTCCGATACATAAGAGACAGCCAGCAGCCTCTTTTCACCTGGCAGCGAGGACTCTCATTGGTGAAGCGTAACGTGTGGGAGGTCACACTACCCTCGCCATCTCCCTCCCTCGCTGTGCAGGTGCCCTGACCGACCTGTAGGAGTCGCTGTTTACAACGACCAGATTACCACCCCACCGGCTTCCCTCCCGCTGACACCGCCAATTGTGTCACTATGACGACCGGCCAAGCCGGAGGCAAGGCTGACAACCGGATTCGATACCAGTGTCTCTGCGGTGGTAGACAGACGCTTAGTCCGCTGTGCTACCCGGCTGCCCAGAGACAGACAGAGTTTCTAAAAGAGAATATATACATGGGTGTTTGACGGAACCGTCCCGTCCCCGTCCCCCCCCAGGGTTCTACTGTGCGGAGGGGACCCCCACCCCGGCTCCCTGTCCAGCGGGACACGTCGGGCCCCCAGGAGGCGGGACGTCCCAGAGTGACTGTTCAGCCTGTCCCCCAGGGTCCTTTTGCAGCGGCCCCGCCCTGACGGAGCCCTCTGGCCCCTGCAGCCCAGGTACCTCACTCTCTCTCTCTCACTCTGCAGCCCAGGTACCTCACTCTCTCTCTCTCACTCTGCAGCCCAGGTACCTCACTTTCTCTCTCTCACTCTGCAGCCCAGGTACCTCACTCTCTCTCTCTCACTCTGCAGCCCAGGTACCTCACTCTCTCTCTCTCACTCTGCAGCCCAGGTACCTCACTCTCTCTCTCTCACTCTGCAGCCCAGGTACCTCACTCTCTCTCTCTCACTCTGCAGCCCAGGTACCTCACTCTCTCTCTCTCACTCTGCAGCCCAGGTACCTCACTCTCTCTCTCTCACTCTGCAGCCCAGGTACCTCACTCTCTCTCTCTCACTCTGCAGCCCAGATACCCAGGTAGCGAATCGAACCGAGAACCTCCGGATTACTAGATGACTAGACTGTACACTGTGTATGTTGTAGGGCTGACCCCTATTAATCGATTAGTCGACTAAGCGGTCGAAAGGAGCCGTAGTCGACTGGCCAACCTCTTAGTAGAATATAATAAAAAAAAATTATAATAATATAATTTTTTATTTTTATTTATTTATTTTTAATCATTCTTTCCAAAAGAATGGAGGTCTAGAAGCGTGGCTAACGCTAATGGCACGCATACCAGAGGCTAACTGCCTACGAAAACAGGCACAGAGGCACTGAAAGAGGATTTCACCCGTCTAATGAACATACTAGACTATAGACAAATATCAAGATGTATCCATCAGTGGACCAATTGCATGCTTTTGTAGAGGACAAGAAGCCTTCAGTCGACTCCTTCAGACATTAAGCACCCCCCACAGCTCAAATGGAATGATAATTTTTTTTTTCTTTTTTTTTTTTAATATTATAACTATTTTTTTTTGTCGACCAATAGTCGACTAACGGCAAATTTTGGCCAATCCTAGTCAACCATCCAAATCCTTAGTCGGGGACAGCCCTAGTATGTTGCCAGTGTTTCATTTCACAAAGCACAAGCACACTATTCTAAAAGTACCTGTTCATTACCATTGACCAGGGGTTAACCTGTGGATACCAGGCAGAAGGTAAAGACAACTTTGATCTGTACAGTAATCCAGATCTATTTTATTGCACTGTAAAGAAACTGTGATTTTATGTCTGCTCATTTTACCCTTGCTAATTATTTTACTTATTTTTACTTTTATCTTTATGCCCCACTATCCGCTGGGTGCACTGCATACTATAACCTTCATCATGTTTTGTAACAGATTACAGAAGCCTATTGGAACGTGAGGTTCTGATATGATTTGATTAATATATCTGCATTGTTTTCTCCCACTTTATGCTTTGCTCTTGCTGCTCGTTTTACACTGATTTGATGCCTTATTTCTTACTGATGTAAAGCACTTTGAACTGCAATCCTTTGTATGAAAGGTGCTATACAAATAAAGTTATTATTATTACTAGGGATGTTCGATATTGGCTTTTTTTTTTTACCGATATCCGCTATACCGATATTGTCCAACTCTTAATTTCCGATACCGATATATGCAGGGTTCCCCCCCCCCCCCCAAAAACGGAATAATTGCAGGTAATTAACATTTCATATCTCTTGTCGTGGAATTAACACAACATTATGCATACTTTAAAAAAAAAATTTATATGTTTTTGTAGATTTGTATTGCGTTTTTACTACCGGGCAGTCCGGTACAGAGAGAGAGAGAGAGAGAGAGAGAGAGAGAGAGAGAGAGAGAGAGAGAGAGGAGGAAATGAGAGACAGAGCGGGGGGGGGGAGACATTCGGCAAGGAACGCCGGGTCCGGGAATCGAACCCGCGTCGGCCGTGCCGCGACGCAGCGCATTACGTGGTGGTTTGCCACTTGAGCGCCTCAACATTATGCATACTTTTGACAATAAATAAAATAAGAATTTGTTCTTACTTGCTTGCCTGGGTAAATAAAGTTTAAATAAATGTTTTTATTTTTTTTAAACCGATACCGATCATTTCCGATATTACATTTTAATGCCAATATCGGACATCCCTACTAATTATTATTATTATTACAGGTCATTATTGTAGCCTGGGAGCCACTGAGGCGTCTCCGGTCTCCCAGCTCCACGGAGACATCTGTCCCGTGGGACACTTCTGTCCCGAGGGCAGCGGGGCCCCCAGACCCTGTCCTGCCGGCAGCTTCCTCCCCGAGACCGGAGCCTCCTCCTCCTCCTCTTCCTCGCACTGCCGGCCCTGCCCCCCCGGGGAGTACTGCCTGGCCCCCGGAGCCGCCCAGCCAACAGGTACTGCTGCAGTACCGTCGCAGTACTGTAGAGGAGCTCAAGTTTCACTTTCACTCGGAGAGTAGATGTAACTTCATGTGCAGGAGAGGGAGGAGGCTCTATACCAGGGGTCAGCAACCTTTAATAATAATAATAATAATAATAATAGATTGGATTTTAAGAGAGAAGTGCCTTTCTCAGACTCAAGGACACTGTACAAGGAAAGGATGGACAAATAAAAAATTTGATAAATAAGAATAAAAGATACAAAATTTAAATAATTATGAATATCTGTGTATAGTAACAACAGGAAAAAACAAATAAGATAAAGAGATAAAAAAAAGGAAGCAAGGTGCTGTCCAATTGGATGAAGTGGTTGAAATTAACAAACAAAACAAGCAAACAACAAAAAAAAATAAACGGAATCTGTGGCTTAAAAAAAGTCAGGGGTGGGCTACTTGGGAGCGGGCCGTGTTGCATGAAGGCAAGTGTGAACAGGTGGGTTTTTAGCTTGGTTTTGAAGAGGTTGATGGTGTCAGAGCCTCGGATGGAGGGGGAGAGGGAGTTCCACAGTCTGGGGGCAGCTACAAACTATCAAAAGAGCCATTTTTCCCCCTCCCACAAAATAAAATTCCCCTGGAGCCGCAAAACCAATTCACCCTTAAAATGAAGATAACACAGTGTATAACATTTACATTTACATTTAGTCATTTAGCTGACGCTTTTATCCAAAGCGACTTACAAGTTCTGTACGACAAGCCATCAGGAAGAGCACAACTCTATCAGCTGAGTAACAATGTTCATCAAAGTGTTGAGTGCTACAGTGTAGGTTAGTTTATTAGGAAAAGTGCATGACAGTATGGTTAGTTAGGGTTAGATTTTTTTTTTTTTTTTTTTTTTAATTTAGATAATGGTTGCAGAAGTGAGTCTTTAGTCGACGGCGAAAGATTGGACGTGTTTCGGCTGTCCTAACTGTGGTGGGTAGTTCATTCCACCATTGTGGGGCAAGGACTGAGAATAGGCGACTTCTCTTTGATGACCCTCCCGGAGCTCGGATAGGAGTAGGTCTGAGGCGGCCAGAAGATGCAGAGCGTAGGGGTCTTGAGGGTGTGTAGTTAGAGACCATTGACCGGAGGTAGGCGGGAGCAGTTCCCTTTGCCGCACGGTATGCTAGATCAAGGGCCTTGAAGCGGATTCGTGCAGCAATGGGGAGCCAGTGCAGGTATAACATTTTATATTATCCCCAAGCATACCCCACATTTAGCATAAAACGCCTGACTTGGAGACTTGTGTGTCTGGGAGACTTGTGTGTCTGAGAGACTTGTGCGACTGGGAGACTTGTGTGACTAGGAGACTCATGTGACTGGGAGACTTGTGTGACTGGGAGACTCATGTGACTGGGAGACTTGTGTGACTGGGAGACTTGTGTGACTGGGAGACTTGTGTGTCTGAGAGACTTGTGTGACTGGGATGACACAGTACCTGTATCATCTGAATTATGATTATCTCTGTCCTCTGTGTTTACATTTTTATTTTATTTCTTTCATGTTTTACATATATAGTTTTTGTTTTTTGTTTTGCATATATATATATATTTGTTTTGTAAGGTTTTAAATTAGTACACTCATTTGAGTAGTGGAAAAGGGGTAGGATTAAATAAGTGTATACTTCTTCCTACTTCTTTTCGAACATGTAAATTGAGTTATGTTTTGCTTTTGTTTATTTTTGTTTATTTTTTTTTTCATTTAATTTCTTGAGATCAATGATTTGTTTTGATTTTATATCGTTTGTATTTATTTATTTACACGTTTAAAATAAAGATTTCAAATCAAATTAAAAACATATCTCTGTCCTCTCTGAGCTCCTAACAGCCTCTCTCTCTGTGCAGGGCTTTGCTCCGCGGGGTTCTACTGTTCGGGCGGGTCGGACAGCCCCACGCCCCGGGCCGCCTCCTCCGTCCTGCGCTGTCTGTGTGGAACTCTGGGGTGGTTCTCCAGCACCGAGCCAGAACCCTGCTCCTCCAAACACAACACGTCCTCCTGCCTCACTAACGCCACCGACTCGGGTAAAACGTCTTTTTTTTTGTATCACTTTGTAACACTAAACGAAATAAGACGCTTATTTAGGATCCCCGTTAGCTTTTGCACTTGACAAAAGCTATTCTTCCTGGGGGTCCGGCACTAACAACAATACAACAATATTCAATATCATATCAACATCAATTACATAATCAATTACATCATTATCAACAATCATTAACAATCTCATCCTCAGTTAAGGGCGACCTTGAGTGCCTTGAAAGGCGCCTTATAAATAGAATGCATTATTATTATTATTATTATTATTATTATTATTATTATTATTATTATTATTATTATTATTATTATTATTATTATTATTATTATTATTATTATTATTATTATTATTATTATTATTATTGTATAAGATACTTATTAGTATAAAGTATTAAAATAAAAGAATTTAAATCAAATAAATAGTGCTTCCTGAGCAGCACTCACTGCCATCAACATAAATACAATTAACAGTCAATTGGTTTTCACCGCTATGCCATAAGGGTTCAGTGCATGCTCGTTAGTAGATGGTATTTCAATTTTTTCTTGAAAGGGGTTTTGGATTCTATTTCAGGGAAGTAGCTTGGCAATGAGTTCCTGTAAGTCACAGAAGATTTGAGTGGATTTGTTCTGGGTTTAGGTGCCAGTAATTAAGGTTGGCTCATCCTGCTTCCGTGTTCTGTGAGATGATTAGGTTAACCTAGATTTATCTTCTGTATCTGTCATGTTGCACTACAGGGGCAGATGCTGGCGGGATGGATGAGGTAACCAGGCCATGGTCACATTCAGGCCAAACACTGACCTACTCAGCACCACATCTCCGGAGCTCCCAGTATACATGTACCGATTTCAAAGGAGACGTCTGCCCCAGGGGTAAAGCCTGAGTTCAACCTTCCTCCTCTATCTTTCCACCATCCTGTGTCACACCCCCTGGTTCAACATGCCTTAAAGAGGCCTTATTATGCTTTTAACTTTTTTCCCCCTTTACCTTTAGTGTGTCATATAGCTGGAGGTGTCTGCAGAGTTACTAAATCCAAAAGTCCACGTCAAAGAGTTATTCTCTCGGACAGGAAACACTGCTCCTGAACTGCTTGAAACGCCTTGTTTTTAGTCCAGTCTTTCTTGCTAGAATGTCTTGTTTTTAGTCCAGCCTTTCTCGCTAGAATGTCTTGTTTGTAGTCCAGTCTTTCTTGCTAGAATGTCTTGTTTGTAGTCCAGTCTTTCATGCTAGAATGTCCTGTTTGTAGTCCAGTCTTTCTCGCTAGAATGTCTTGTTTGTAGTCCTGTCTTTCTCGCTAGAATGTCTTGTTTGTAGTCCAGTCTTTCTTGCTAGAATGTCCTGTTTGTAGTTGTGTCTTTCTTACTAGAATGTCTTGTTTGTAGTCCAGCCTTTCTTGCTAGAATGTCTTGTTTGTAGTCCTGTCTTTCTTGCTAGAATGTCTTGTTTGTAGTCCTGTCTTTCTTGCTAGAATGTCTTGTTTGTAGTCCTGTCTTTCTTGCTAGAATGTCTTGTTTGTAGTCCAGCCTTTCATGCTAGAATGTCTTGTTTTTAGTCTATTAATTAATTGTCTATTATTTAATGGTGAAATTGAGAAATTATTATTTACAAGTTCAAGTTTCAAGTTTCTTTATTAGTCGTCATACAAAAATACAGAATACTTTTACATGAAATGCTTTTTTCTGTTTTGCTCCTAAGAGTGTGAGATCATAGGACGCTTGGTTCATACACATACAGCTCATTATAGTAATATTCCACAATTTATTACATTTTAGATAGTAATAATGGCACAGAGCATAAAATTAAATCACTGACATGCGCTTTGTTTGATGCATGCAGGACTAGCCTTGAGACAAACATATGCATATTCGCCACCGCAAACAGAATGGCAGTCGACAACGCGGCGCCATTATGCGGAGGGAGGGGGGGGGGGGGGGGGTAGGGTTGTTGCAAGGGCTGTTGGAGGGGTGGGTGGGTGGGAGGCAGCCGACAGCGCGCCACCATCATGCTGAGGAAGGGGGGGTGGGGTGATGGGAGGGTCGTGGGAGGGGATGAATGGGAGTGCACAAGACAAGTCTTGGCATGGGGGGGTGGGGGGGGGTTGGGAGAGGGCTGGGGGATGGGACGGCGCGTACCAGTCCTTATCTTCTTTCGACTCCAGACTTGACCTTGGGTGGATTCTCCTCTCCCCAGCAGAGTTGTTTTGGCTGAGACGGGGGAGTGTGGGGGGGGGGTCAAGGAGGCAGCAGTATAAAATGCTTCCAAGATGCCCCAATTTGATTTAAACATGATTTATCACGCTCTGAATCTCCTGCACACGATCCCCAGCATGACCTTTGATCTCAATTGTTTGTCCGCTTGATACACAGCGTGTCTCTTGGGAGACTTCGATCCTGGCTAATGCCATCACCAAAGGATTTACGTCTTTACGAATTATTTTTAAACAAAACCAGTCCCAGATGACGATCGCTCCCAAGCCAATCATCATGAACGCGAGGAGATAGAGGTCCTCCACGTCCTCAATCTTGAGGGGAAAGAGACTAATAGCATTCCATTTACCCCAGCTGTCAATAATAGAAATTAATGAATGATCCCATCTCAAAATAACTTAATTTCCCCAAGAGCTAAAGCCTTGTTTTTGACCTTCATTGGTCACATTCTTTCTCTCTTTCTTGCTGCGCTGGTGGCCACGTTTGCTCATTAGGTGATCAATACATCACATAATACATTAAATGTATTTGTATTTGAGCTATTTTCATTTTTATTTAGCTTTGTATTCCTTCCAGACATTCTCCTGTGTCCCTCTCCTAGGTTTCTATTGTCCCGCGGGCTCTGCCTGTCCCCAGGTGTGTGAGGCCGGCTCCTACTGTAACCAGACTGGTCTACCTGCTCCCGGGGGCCTCTGCCCTGCGGGGTACCACTGCCCCAGGGGCTCCGGGGACCCCCATGCCACCCCCTGCCCTGCCGGACACTACTGTCCCTGGGGAAGCCCTGCTCCTCTTCCCTGCCCACCCGGAACCATGAAAAGTAAGATACGCATGTGCAGCTACACTCTAGCCTTAACCCTTTCACTGCCGCACTACCAAACGGTTAACCCTTTCACTGCGACAATACAGAAGGTTAACCCTTGCACTGCCACACGACAGCAGGTTAACCCTTTCACTGCCACACTACAGAATGTCAACCCTTTGCTATCTGTAGTGTGATAGTAAAGGGTTAACCTTCTGTAGTGTGGTAGTGAAAAGGTTAATCGTTGACAATACCGTGTTATACTGTGTTATATGTCTTGTGATTTTGTTAAGTTTACACACACAATCAGAACAGCATCAGGAGAAGGTCCAACTGAATACAAAACTGTGTCATCTGCAGACAAATTAATATTTAAAGGTTCTACTATACTAACAATGTTATCTATGTATAGAGAGAACAAAGAGGGGGCAAGAATGGAGCCTTGGGGTACACCTTTAGTGACAGATAAGGGCTGCGACACGTGGTGTTCTGATTTAACACACAGGGTTCTACCACACGGATAGTTAGAGAGCCAGGTTAACACCAATGTTACCAAGTCTGTCTCTGAGGATCCAGTGGTCAACTGTATCAAATGCTTTTCCAAGATCAATACAAATTGCCGCACAATGTTGTTTGGAATCAAGAGTGGTAATGATGTCATTGAGGGGTTGCAGTGACACAGCCACGCCCAGACCGGAAGCCAGATTGCATACTGGATAGAATACTGAGAGAGTCACGATAATACTAATAATTAATAATAATGACTTGCATTTATATAGTGCTTTTCTAGACACTCAAAGCGCTTTACAATGTAGGGTGGAAATTGCCTCCTTCACCACCACTGGTAGCACCCAACCTTGGGCTACGCAGGCTCAATGACTACCATACACTGGCACCAGGCACGCATCACACTACACAATGGCTGAAAAGCTCAGGAGACAGGGATTGATATCAGCCAATTAAGGGGAAGGGATGATTAGGTGGCCTTGATGTCAGAGACCTGATTGGGAATTTGGCCAGGAACGTCGGGGTACGATAACATGTAAGTTGCATATTTATGAGTTCTTGGATATCTTGGATATACAGGGCAAGATAGAAACAGGCCTATAGCCATTAGGATCAGTCCGATCACCCCCTTTAAACAAAAGTAAAATAAAAGCAGCCTTCCAGGGGCGGCTGGGTGGCGCAGCGGACATTGCGCTCGTCACCAACGCAAGAGACACCGGCTTGGGCCGGCCGTCATACTAACTCAATTGGCAGAGTTAGCGGTTGGGAAGTCGAAGGGTGGTAGTCTGGTCGTTGTGAACAGCGACTCCTACAGGTCGGTTGGGGGACGCCTGCACAGCAAAGTCAGGAAAATGGCGGGGGGCAGTGTGAGCCTCCTACACGTTACTCCTCGCCAAATGAGAGTCTGCGCTGGTGCAGGTGAAAAGATGTGACAGGCTGCTTCCACATGTATCGGAGGGGATATGTGATGCAAGGCTTCTATCCTCCATACAACCGGCCAGTGGGGGGCATATGCAAGCAACGATCAGGACAGGGAAGGGAGAATTGGCACGAGAGGTAAATTGGGATGGGGAGAAAAATCACAGAAAAAAGGAGGAGATAAATTAGAAAAAAAAAGTAAGGCAAAAGAGTAAGGCATTTCAGCAGTTTTAATGGAGAGATAAATAATAGATAAGAAATTGGGGCTGCAATTATGGGAGCAGCAGCCTCGAGGTAGCGAGGTTCAAGGTCATCAGACCCAGGTGCCTTTTTAAGGTCTATCTTAACGAGCTCATCCATCCTCCGTGAAAACTGAAACAATGTAGATCTTTCATCATCTTTACAGCATAACCGTCCTAGAGTCTTGTCTCTCTAAGTGCTTAGCTTATGGAGAGACGTGTTCATATTCACAAATTAAAACTGAGGCGTACAATAGAACCGGTGGATTCGCCCTGTAAGTGAACCGCCGTCTAACGTGGCTGTTCAGTGATTTAAAGAAGACATGTCCCCCCGGATCCTACGGCCTGTTTCAACACACTGGTTCAGCCGTGTAATCCTATTCATGTAATTCCATTCATGTAATTCTATTCATGCTTGGATGATGGGAAATAAAACATTCTCCGTAGCTCGTTCACATGGTTCTGAGTGAAAAAGGGACTAGACTTGTTTCCACCTGTGTGCGTTTTTGCTAAACGCTGCTCTAATTGATCAGTGAATGAATACGTGTGGAATCGGTGGAACCCGGGTCATTTACGCTGTGTGTGCCTGCAGGCTTCTCGGGTGGCTCTGCGGAGGAGGAGGAGGCCTGCCAGCCCTGTTCCCCGGGACACTACTGCCAGCTGGGGGGCCTCGCCGGACCTACCGGCCTGTGTGCTGAAGGGTTCTACTGTCCTGAGGGACAGAGGTCTGACAGACCCCAGAGATACGTCTGTCCTGGGGGACACTACTGCGAGAAGGTGTGCTCATCATAGTGTATCTTCAGTAGTGATGTGTCTCTACCAGGGCTGTCTTAAATACTTCGGGGCATGGGATTCGAATGGGGAAATAAAATTCGAATATATAAAAAAAAAATATATATATATTTTTTTTTTTGCTAAATCAACTCTGCAGCTCTTTTTTTTAGCTACAACAAACAATGCTGTTTGTTATTTAAGATGGGGTCGGACTCGCCACTGACAGATTTGTGTTCATTTTGTGCTGCTTTTATATAAAGCCTCAAATGACGGCTTACAATATTTCATGAAAGCAAAGTGTTTAGTTTTGTCTAAGATTTAAAAAGGTTTAAACAAAGTTGAACAAAAGTGCTGTACAAGTCCCACAACATAAAAAATAAATATATATGAGAGTCCGCGCTGGCAGGTGAAAAGATGTGACAGGCTGCCTCCTCGTGTATCGGAGGGGACACGTGATGCAAGGCTTCTATCCTCCCTACAACCGGCCAGTGGGGGGCACATATGCGAGCAACGATCAAGACAGGGGAGGGGAGAATTGGCACAGGGGGTAATTGGAATGGGAGAACATTTTGAAAAAAGGAGAAAAAGTCGATAAAAGATTTAAAAATGACGGGCCGGTTCTTTTGATCCGGCTCCCGTCAACGTGCCGTAATTCCCATCGCTAGTCTTCAGGAAGTGTGTCCTCGTTGTGACATCATTGCGGTCTGCAGTGTGTTGTTGTGTCTGCTGGTGAGTTAACCTCCTCAGACCTCCTTTAAGATCCTCCTCATCACCTACAAATCCCTTCACTCCCTGCCCCCCAGTACCTAGCTGACCTCCTCCATCCCTACATCCCTTCACTCCCTGCCCCCCCCAGTACCTAGCTGACCTCCTCCATCCCTACATCCCTTCACTCCCTGCCCCCCAGTACCTAGCTGACCTCCTCCATCCCTACATCCCTTCACTCCCTGCCCCCCAGTACCTAGCTGACCTCCTCCATCCCTACATCCCTTCACTCCCTGGCCCCCCAGTACCTAGCTGACCTCCTCCATCCCTACATCCCTTCACTCCCTGCCCCCCGGTACCTAGCTGACCTCCTCCATCCCTACATCCCTTCACTCCCTGCCCCCCGGTACCTAGCTGACCTCCTCCATCCCTACATCCCTTCACTCCCTGCCCCCCGGTACCTAGCTGACCTCCTCCATCCCTACATCCCTTCACTCCCTGCCCCCCGGTACCTAGCTGACCTCCTCCATCCCTACATCCCTTCACTCCCTGCCCCCCCCCCCCCCCCCGGTACCTAGCTGACCTCCTCCATCCCTACATCCCTTCACTCCCTGACCCCCCGGTACCTAGCTGACCTCCTCCATCCCTACATCCCTTCACTCCCTGACCCCCCAGTACCTAGCTGACCTCCTCCATCCCTACATCCCTTCACTCCCTGACCCCCTGGTACCTAGCTGACCTCCTCCATCCCTACATCCCTTCACTCCCTGACCCCCCGGTACCTAGCTGACCTCCTCCATCCCTACATCCCTTCACTCCCTGACCCCCCTGGTACCTAGCTGACCTCCTCCATCCCTACATCCCTTCACTCCCTGCCCCCCTGGTACCTAGCTGACCTCCTACATCCCTACATCCCTTCACTCCCTGCCCCCCGGTACCTAGCTGACCTCCTCCATCCCTACATCCCTTCACTCCCTGCCCCCCAGTACCTAGCTGACCTCCTCCATCCCTACATCCCTTCACTCCCTGGCCCCCCGGTACCTAGCTGACCTCCTCCATCCCTACATCCCTTCACTCCCTGCCCCCCCGGTACCTAGCTGACCTCCTCCATCCCTACATCCCTTCACTCCCTGGCCCCCCGGTACCTAGCTGACCTCCTCCATCCCTACATCCCTGCCCCCCCCCCTGCCCCCCGGTACCTAGCTGACCTCCTCCATCCCTACACCCTCTGACTCTGGTCTCCTCTCCGCTGTCAGTCCCAGAGCCTTCTGTGTTGCCGCGCCCACCCACCCTCTGGAACTCCCTCCCCCCAGACATCCGAAAGGCTACATCCCTGCTGGACTCATTCAAATCACAACTCAAAATCTTATCTCTTCACCAAATGTATCAATGACTCTGCCTGACATCCCTCTTTTTACCCAATTGTTCCTCTGATTTCCTTCCCCTATAGTTTCCCCCTCTCCTCTGTTAAGCGCCTTGAGTTTCCTGAAAGTTTCCTAATTAAGAAATTATTATTATTATTATTATTATTATTATTATTATTATTATTATTATTATTACTCCGACCTCCTCAGACCTCCTCCTGCATCTCATCACGACACGAGTCCCTTGATGTATCCTTCCTGTTCTCCTGTGATCATCTCGTCTCGTATCGTGTCTGTGGTGTGCCTACTGTATATATATACGGCAGCATGTCTCCCGGTGTTTACATCACTCTGTGGAGATAAAGAAGATGCACGTTTTAATGGCCGTTGCAGGGCAGTGTCAGAGAGAGGGCTTGTCTTCGAGGCGGCTACCAGCCCAGTGAAGGTCAGAGCGGCTGTGAGCCGTGTCCCCCTGGTCTCGTCTGTCCAGAGACAGGTAGGTCTGTAGAGGCCTGTTATCCATCAATATGATGGATGGACGCATGGGTAGATTGGTGGACGGATGGATGGATGCTATTGGGCATTTGGAATGATGCATGGGTGTGTCTTTTTGGCCACTAGCTAGTTTTCTGATTGAGGGGGATATATATTAGGGATGTTTGATATTGGCTTTTTTTGTACCGATATCCGATATACCGATATTGTCCAACTCTTCATTTCCGATACCGATATCAATCGATACCGATATATATATATATATATATATATATATATATATATATATATATATATATATATATATATATTAAAAACACAACATTGTGCATACTTTTCACAATAAATAAAATAAGAATTTGTTTTTACTTGCTTGCCTGGGTAAGTAAAGGTTAAATAAATGTTAAAAAAGATTTTTCTTTTTTTTATACCGATAATTTCCGATATTACATTTTAATGCCAATATCGGTAGGCCAATAATATCGGTAGGCCAATAATATCGGTAGGCCGATAATATCGGACATCCCTAGTGAAAATAATATTTCTGTCATATGTCTAGGAATGAGCCGTCCGGTTCCATGTAAAAGGGGGTGCTATTGTCCCGGGGGGTCAGCCGGTGAGCATCCTTGTCCAGCTGGAAGTTATGGAAACCAGTCTGGATTGGTTGAGGAGGCCCAGTGCACGTCATGTGACCCTGGCATGTACTGCAAAGACACAGGTATGATACATGGTGAACTCTGTTTCTGGTTTGTGGTTATTAGGGACGGTCACTTTTCCCCCAAAATCAGGTTCGATACAATGCCCAAGCCCTGTGTGCTTTCATAGTCGAAAGCAAAACAATTATTATAGTTGTAATTAGGGCTGTCAATTTATCGTGTTAATTAGATTAATTAATTACACAGCAAATTATCGCGTTATGAAAATGTACTCAAAATTAATTACAACAATTTAAAAAAATATATATAATTTTGTTTTTTATCTCATTCATTCCATAAGAACGTAGAATACACATTTACAGACATTTTTTTTTATATGGTCCATTTGCATGTTCTTGGTATCTGATTCTAGGGACATCTATGGATCTCAGGGAATGTATTCCCAGTGTCAGAAATACTGTGTCTGTTACTAGGCTTGAGTCAATTGTAATGAACCAAATGAGAATATCAATACAAATGTTTTTATCTTTGACTGTGAATAACACCATGCTCAAATTGACCAGACCTGAAAAATCTAAGCAAATTAATAGATGGAAGATGATTAAACAGAAGGTTTTGTAGATACAGTACTGAATTCTGCCATCCGGACACATGCAATTTTGAAATATGATTATTATAGAATATAGAATATCAGGCATAAAATGGTTATGTGATTAAAATGCGATTGATTAGATTAATTAATTACAAATCCTGTAATTAATTAGATAGATTTTTTTAATCGCCTGACAGCACTAGTTGTAATTGTGTATTGCTTCTGGATGGGGACCTGGGAGAAAGATGGAGAGAGAGGGATTGTGTGTGAGAGAGAGAGAGAGCGAGAGCAGAACTCTGAGCCCTGACATCACCAATATGACTGGCTGGCCTGCACTACCACTCCGACTCAGCACATCTTCCACCCCCCTACAGTGGTCAACTGCCAAAGGTAAAAATACAGACAAATCCCCCCAAATACAGTGTGTGCAGCTGGCTAACAGATACGCCCCACTGCTAGATGACAGAGACAGCGTCTCACCGAGCTGGTTAACAGTGCAGCTTCTAGAAGACCCCAGAAGTCTCTCCAACAACTCACCCAGAATGGGAAGAACCATCTCAGAAAGGCAAGATGACTGTGCCTGAATTGCCTGAGTTTCTGATTGTGGGTGACGCAGCTGTAAATGATGTAAAATGCATAGGAAAGAGGAAGGCAAAAGTACTATGTTTTCCCAAAGACACAGTCTCTAATATGAATGACAGCATTTTGCATCTTGTCGCTGCACACCCAACAGTGAAAACCCTGATCTTTGCACATCGGTACATGTGACACAGAAGATAAAAAGTCAGAAATCCTAAAACAGCATTTCACTGCTTTATTTAGCACACTCAGCTCCCTGAACATGGATGTGTGCATCAGTGGTCCAATGCCACCTATGAGAGGTGGAGATGAGCGTTTCAGCAGACTTTCTGCACTGAGCAAATGGCTTTCAACCACATGTATCAATGAATCTATGGATTTTATTGACAATTTCAAGTTTTTCTGGGATCGCAGACACCTTTTTGCAGATGGAATCCACCTGAACAAGCAAGGTGCAAAACTGTTCTACTCCAATGTGTTCTACACGCTTGGTGTGCCTCCGCACAAGGTCGGAACACAAGTTTCCCAAACAACAGACAAACAACTCCTATCTGTTGAGGTCGCGCCCGCCCCCCCCCCCCCCCCCCCCCCCCCTCTGAGGCTGGTGGAGAGGATATCAATACTACCCAACTCTAAGCTGGCAACACTGATAGCGAGGCAGCTAGTGATGGAATCATAACAACTGAAGAACACAACAATCTCTCCATCCTTCTCCCCGTCCCCAATACGTCTCCTCGAATTCACCAACGACATGAATGACTTGATAAGCGCCGGAATTAAACTCACCCCCCCTTATCAAACGCGAGGCCCCGCAGCCACCAACCCTGCCCCAGAAAGCGATATGCCCCCCACCCTTCCCTCCTCCACAGCGCTGTCGAAATCACACTCTGGTGGCCTCCCAGCTGACAAGCCCAGCTCCAAATGGTTTAGAAAATACATTTGATTACTGATATCAACAGGGTCCTATATGCCTAGCGACAAACATGTATGGCCCCCACGCGCCGGGAGATCAAAGGGAGGGTGTCTGTATCATCAGGCCCACAGGCTCCCCTTTGAACACGCATGTCATCAGTGATCCTCCGTCTGTCACCAATATCCTAGACCCGCTTTGCAAAGCCAAGGGCCTTCATTTTCTACACATAAATACTCAAAGACTTCTCCCCAGGCTTCACGAACTCCGGATTATCTCCAGTCAGAGTAAAGTATCTATAATCTGCTGCAGTGAAACCTGGCTGGATGACTCAATAACAGACTCCGAAATTGAAATAGAAAATGTTGTTGTTGTTAGGAAAGATAGGAACCGCAAAGGCGGTGGTGTCTGTGTTTATGTTAAGGCAGATTTGGTTTTAATGTAAGAACGGACCTGAATAATGAGTTGATTGAGGCGGTGTGGTTGGATATTACTCTTCCTAGGAGTGAGCCTATTTTATTGGGAGCGTGTTATCGTCCACCCAACCGAAACCATTTTTATGAGCTACTAGAAGAGGTATGTTCAAACGGTGAAGGTTTTGCTAAGGCAGAAGTTATTATTCTAGGAGATCTGAACATGGACATTATCAAGAAAGACACTGCAATCTTTAAAGCCTTTGTTAATTTCTGCAGAATGTTTGATCTTCTTCAGATAATAAGATATCCCACAAGAGTCACAACCACAACCCAAACTATTATAGACCTTATTCTGGTGTCCGACAGGAGTAGGATTATCAACAGTGGCGTGGTTGATTATAGCCTCAGTGACCACTCTATGATTTTCGCCACCAGAAAGATCCAGAATTTTTATTTGTATTGCCATAACTCAGTAAAAATTGTATCGCTAAAAAAGTATAGTAAAGACTCTCTCATCGAGAATATGACCAAAGTAGATTGGTCTAATGTTCTGAATTGTGTTGATGTCGACAAGGCATGGGTCAACTTCAAATCAGCTTTTAAAAAAATAGTTGATAGTTTGGCCCCATTTAAGATAGTTAGAATCAAACAACGTACAGAGCCATGGGTAACTGATGCGATTTTAAAGTTGATTAAGTTAAGGAATTAAAGTTTTATTCATTTTAAGAAAACTAGGGATGAGACAACTTTTAATGAGTTTAAAAAACATTTAAATGAAGTGAACAGGACAATAAAACTTGCTAAGAAATCCTTTATGTGTGAAAAGCTAGTAAAACATAAAAATGATTCACGCAAGCTGTGGAAATCCCTGGAAGAGTTGGGTTACAGCAAAACAATTTAAACAAAACCTAGCAGCTTTAGCCTGGATATAAAAGGTTCTACCATTATCTGATAAGGTGGAAGTGGCAGAATGCTTAAATGACTATTTTACTTCTGTGGCAAGCAACCTGGTTAAGGAGCTCCCTTGCCACTCTGGCACATATGGTGCATCACATGTTCAGAGTTTTTATCATCAACAAGGGCTTCAAGCCAACTCCTTTCATTTTAGCAGGGTAATGGAGAGTACTGTTCTCAAGAGGCTAAATGAATTAAAAGACAACAAAGCCACAGGTCTCGATAATATACCGGCCAGGTTCTTAAGGGATGCAGCTGAGTGTATTTCACCCGTGGTAACTCATATCATTAATCTCTCCATAGAACCTTCTGATTTTAAAAGTGCTAGAGTCATCCCCCTCCATAAGAAGGGAAAAACATCTGAAAAGGGTAACTACAGACCAATTTCAGTTTTAAGTGTTCTATCCAAGGTCATGGAAAAGATTATTCACGAGCAGATTAATGCATTTTTAACAGGTCACAATATTTTATTTGAACTTCAGTCAGGTTTTAGACGATCCCACTCTACGGAAACATGCCTCCTCTATTTAACGGACCGCATCAGAAAAGAGGTTGACACAGGCCACTTTTGTGGAATGGTCTTGCTCGACCTCCAAAAGGCCTTTGATACGGTCGACCATGGCATCCTGCTAATGAAATTAAAGGCCATAGGCTTCAGCAGGTTGTCAATTGAATGGGTAAACTCCTACCTTTCGGGAAGGACCTAAATTGTCGATATAAATGGTACTTTTTCCTCCCCCAAGAATGTTAGCTGTGGGGTGCCTCAAGGGAGTGTGCTAGGGCCACTATTTTTTGTATTATATATTAATGACATGAAATCTGCCTGTATGTCTGACCTGTTTTTATACGCCGATGATTCCGCCATTCTTGTGTCTCACAAAGACCTAGGAGAGGTAGAGAAGACCTTAAGTAAGGAGCTTCAGAGTGTGGGAACATGGCTGGCCGACAATAAGCTGTCTCTTTACCTTGGTAAAACTGAGGCCATACTTTTTGGATCCAAAATAAAGCTGCAAAGGTCCCCAGGGCTGAAGATCCAGGCAGGAGAGTCGGTCATTGCTGGTAATGATTCAGTAATATATTTAGGATGCACCTTGGACGAATGTCTCACAGGGGAGGCTATGGCCTTGAAATCCCTGGCTAGGATAAGCCAAAAGACCAAATTCCTAGCACGTAAGTCGGATATGTTGGATAGAAAAACACTTAGGATGTTGTCAGGTGCCCTGATACAGAGTCATTTTGACTACGCTGCTTCCTTCTGGTACAGTATAGTGCACCCCAGAAAATTTAAAATAAATTTCAGACTGCCGAAAACAAATTGATTAGAGTAGTGTTAAAGCTTCCTACCCGCACTCACCTGGATGTAGCCATATTTAATCAACTTAATTGGCTCCCAGTGGAAAAATGGGTTATTCAAATCAAGTTGGGCCTTACCCATAAAATAATGTATAATAGGGTCCCCTCATATCTCTCAAATTATTGTATGTGCTTTAGGGACACCCACTCCTATGCAACGAGGGGCAGTTTAACTGATATGAAATTGTGCATTTTTAGTAGCTCAATGGGGGAAAATACCGGCAGCCTATGAGTGGAACAAACTGCCAGTGTCCATAAAAACTATTGTCTCAGAAGGAATTTTTTTTAAAGAGATGAAGAAATGGCTTAGTCGCATAGGATGATGATATATGGGGGTGTGCTGTAGACTTTGTTTGTTTGTGTTATTGCATTTATTTTGTATTGTATTTATATGTCTTATTTGTGCATGGTGGATACTAGTCATCTTGTCCATTGTCCATTGTGAGGACCACAATGGAAATAAACCGTAAGGTTTTATTGTGTTTTAATCCTCGACGATTTTAGATTATATGTGATGGCTGTACATGTGTGTACCGGTATTGTATGTAATTTTGATTGTCAAATCAATTCAATCAATCAATCAAGCAAGCTTATGGAATGCACTAATTTCTGGATTGATTAGATGATAGACATCCTTTTATTCATAATGGTGGATATAGCTTGTGTAGAGAGTCTTGTGTCCATATTAGTTGATGAGTTTAGATGAACTCGCTCAGCAATCAGTCAAGCAGCAAGGCAGAGAGGAGAGACAGAGATACAGACGTGGAGCGAGAGCAAGACGCCTGCATATTAATAAATATGATTTTTTTTTAATTAGATCACATCATTACAGTTCGCTCAGTTAACATTTTTCCAGGTTCGATCGATAGTTTGATATTCAGAAAAGAAAGTGGCGTCCCTCGTGGTTATTAGGAGCTCGGAAAATAACCGGATAATCACTGCATTCAGTCTGTTTGTTTGTTTGTTTGTTTGTTTGTTTGTTTGTTTGTTTGTTTGTTTGTTTGTTTGTTTATTTGTTTGTTCATTGGTTGGTTTCTTCTACTGTTTGTGCCAAGCTGCAACACTGGAGTCATCATCCACACACTTTCACAACTGCACCTCCTTCCGAGCACCTACAGCATTAAGCATTTCTGACACTGTGAAGACATTGACTGAGGTCCATAGATGTCCCTAGATACCAAGAATATGCAAATGGACCTTGTAGAAGTGGAGCAATATTCCATTTACCTAGGTATATATTTTAGGCGGATTTTCAGAAAATAGGCCAGGTGGAAGGGGTTAAAAGGTTAAAAAACTCCCTAGCCTGAAGTCTTACAGTATGCAGTGCATGTCCAAATTCCATAAATATCCGTTCAGAAATGAGTGATTAGGAGTGATTTTGGTAAACTGTGTAAAAAAAAAAAAAGGCTCAGTTTTCTCATATACTTCAATTCATTCGGCGGTTTTTCTCTTCCTCTTTTTGCTCGTAACTTTTCACCTAGATCCCTGATGCGTACATCGCCAGGTGGTATATCATTGGAAAGCCACACTCATTGGCTACAACCCTGGCCAATCATTTTTGAGATCGCCAAATGATTGACAGAGCTAGAGCCCCGGGAGTCGATGTTGTATTTGTACAGCGTTGTCTACTTTGGCGCACGCCTCACATATCGGCATGTAACTCAAGAACCGCTGAACGGATGTTGTCACCTGAAAGGGCTATCGACAGGCAACAAATGGGTCTTTAATTCGATATATAAATATATATATTGTATTACAAAATATGCACACCCGAGCCACTAGAGGTCGCCAAAGTGCCGGTGGGCAAATCGTCCTCAAAAGGGCCCACATGTGTTAAGAGCTACAGCATTAAGAGCTACATCATTAAGAAATACAGCATTAACTCATTGGACGCCACGGATTAGCCTCATCCTATATTAGCTACCACCACCGCTGTAAAGGGTGGGAGTCGCTCACCTTGTTTGCAGGGCTATAACTATTTAAATATTATAGCTATATATATATATGCAATACTATGGCCTATTTGACATCGAGTATCTATCGTTCAAGATGTGAAAAGGGAATATTTTTTCCATCCATACATTCTCGTTTTATACCGTGGTGAATATAAGTATGGTTTTAGAGTGGTCTAGGGTAATTCCTGGGAGGCTAGTAATATAGCCCGCGACGCATACTATACTTAATCCATTGGCATTTCGTCCCTATACACGCTACAATAAACAATTCAAATGCATATTATCGGTATATTATGTTCCATCATGCATGCATGAAAGGGGGGACAAGGATAGTTTCTGATGAATTGATTGTCAATAATGGCATTCGTTAGTACAACAGCATACGCTGATCAGGGCGATGGCTATGAAAACAATGCACAACCAAGCTGAAATTGACGTTAAATTGCTCTTACCTGTGGCCGACGAGACTCCAAACAGAATATTTCAATTATTTGATTGCCATCTGCTAGATCGTATGTCCATTTGGCCCACGCCATAACCCCCAACAGCATAATGAATCTGGCGTCCCGAAAGCGATTCAATGCGATCGGGTATACCCCTCGGTCCACGTTACTCAAAAACTCCGCCCGGAGGAATTTCAATGATACACAGAGCCATACACAGAGTCAGAAAGGAAGTGCGACATCGGCCTGCATACCGACAGGCGGCGGTATTGGACCGTTGCGATCTCAGACACATTGCCACACAGTACCACAGCCTACCTGGATGATTTATGAATGGAAATAGGGAATAAAAGAAATAACGATTCCCAATAACGAGTATACTCGTTGTTGGCGTCCAACGATTGGCGGCCTATAACGAGTATGCTCGTCGTTGGCGGTGAATGAGTAGTAAGAGCTACAGATTTACACTAGTTTGTTCTAGCGACCATCTTAGTAGTTGCTACAGTTTGATTCTGGGTGGTGTTGTGGCACATTATTCTACTGTATATATGGCTGATAAACATGTTGTCTGAATGATGTTCTTTCAAAGGGAAGACGTCTCCCAGTGGACCGTGTGCTCCAGGGTTCGTGTGTCTCGGTGGAGCTTCTCAACCATCACCATCAGACAACATCTCTGGTGTCCCCTGTCCCCCTGGGTCCTCCTGTCCCCCCGGGACCTCCACACCGTCACCCTGTCCCCCTGGCTCCTTCTGTCCCCATGAGACCTCCACACCGTCACCCTGTCCCCCTGGCTCCTTCTGTCCCCACGGGACCTCCACACCGTCACCCTGTCCTCCTGGCTCCTTCTGTCCCCCAGAGACCTCCACACCGTCACTCTGTCCCCCTGGGTCCTTCTGTCCCCCCGGGACCTCCACACCATCACCCTGTCCCCCTGGGTCCTCCTGTCCCCCAGAGACCTCCACACCGTCACCCTGTCCCCTTGGCTCCTTCTGTCCCCATGAGACCTCCACACCATCACCCTGTCCTCCTGGCTCCTTCTGTCCCCATGAGACCTCCACACCATCACCCTGTCCCCCTGGCTCCTTCTGTCCCCATGAGACCTCCACACCATCACCCTGTCCTCCTGGGTCATTCTGTCCCCATGAGACCTCCACACCATCACCCTGTCCCCCTGGCTCCTTCTGTCCCCCAGAGACCTCCACACCGATACCCTGTCCCCCTGGCTCCTTCTGTCCACCAGAGACCTCCACACCATCACCCTGTCCCCCTGGCTCCTTCTGTCCCCATGAGACCTCCACACCAAGACCCTGTCCCTCTGGCTCCTTCTGTCCCCCCGAGACCTCCACACCGTCACCCTGTCCCCCTGGCTCCTTCTGTCCCCATGAGACCTCCACACCAACACCCTGTCCAAAGGGAACATTCAGGTACATAGGGTGTCTCTGTTTATTACCCCTGGCTGTGACTTACCTGTTTATTACCACTGGTTGTGACTTACCTGTTTATTACCCCTGGCTGTGACTTACCTGTTTATTACCACTGGTTGTGACTTACCTGTTTATTACCCCTGGCTGTGACTTACCTGTTTATTACCACTGGTTGTGACTTACCTGTTTATTACCACTGGTTGTGACTTACCTGTTTATTACCCCTGGCTGTGACTTACCTGTTTATTACCACTGGTTGTGACTTACCTGTTTATTACCCCTGGCTGTGACTTACCTGTTTATTACACATGGCTGTGACTTACTTGTTTATTACACATGGCTGTGACTTACTTGTTTATTACCCCTGGCTGTGACTTACCTGTTTATTACCCCTGGCTGACTTACCTGTTTATTACCCCTGGCTGACTTACCTGTTTATTACCCCTGACTTACCTGTTTATTACCCCTGGCTGACTTACCTGTTTATTACCCCTGACTTACCTGTTTATTACCCCTGGCTGACTTACCTGTTTATTACCCCTGGCTGACTTACCTGTTTATTACCCCTGGCTGTGACTTACCTGTTTATTACCCCTGGCTGACTTACCTGTTTATTACCCCTGGCTGTGACTTACCTGTTTATTACCACTGGCTGTGACTTACCTGTTTATTACCCCTGGCTGTGACTTACCTGTTTATTACCCCAGGCTGACTTACCTGTTTATTACCCCTGGCTGACTTACCTGTTTATTACCCCTGGCTGTGACTTACCTGTTTATTACCCCTGGTTGTGACTTACCTGTTTATTACCCCTGGTTGTGACTTACCTGTTTATTACCCCTGGCTGACTTACCTGTTTATTACCCCTGGCTGTGACTTACCTGTTTATTACCCCTGGCTGTGACTTACCTGTTTATTACCCCTGGCTGACTTACCTGTTTATTACCCCTGGCTGTGACTTACCTGTTTATTACCCCTGACTGACTTACCTGTTTATTACCCCTGGCTGTGACTTACCTGTTTATTACCCCTGACTGACTTACCTGTTTATTACCCCTGGCTGACTTACCTGTTTATTACCCCTGGCTGACTTACCTGTTTATTACCCCTGGCTGTGAGTTACCTGTTTATTACCCCTGGCTGACTTACCTGTTTATTACCCCTGACTTACCTGTTTATTACCCCTGGCTGTGACTTACCTGTTTATTACCCCTGGCTGTGACTTACCTGTTTATTACCCCTGGCTGTGAGTTACCTGTTTATTACCCCAGGCTGACTTACCTGTTTATTACCCCTGGCTGTGAGTTACCTGTTTATTACCCCTGGCTGTGACTTACCTGTTTATTACCCCTGGCTGTGAGTTACCTGTTTATTACCCCTGGCTGACTTACCTGTTTATTACCCCTGGCTGTGACTTACCTGTTTATTACCCCAGGCTGACTTACCTGTTTATTACCCCAGGCTGACTTACCTGTTTATTACCCCTGGCTGTGACTTACCTGTTTATTACCCCTGACTTACCTGTTTATTACCCCTGGCTGACTTACCTGTTTATTACCCCTGACTTACCTGTTTATTACCCCTGGCTGACTTACCTGTTTATTACCCCTGGCTGACTTACCTGTTTATTACCACTGGCTGTGAGTTACCTGTTTATTACCCCTGGCTGACTTACCTGTTTATTACCCCTGGCTGTGAGTTACCTGTTTATTACCCCAGGCTGACTTACCTGTTTATTACCCCAGGCTGACTTACCTGTTTATTACCCCTGGCTGTGACTTACCTGTTTATTACCCCTGGCTGTGACTTACCTGTTTATTACCCCTGACTTACCTGTTTATTACCCCTGGCTGTGACTTACCTGTTTATTACCCCTGGCTGACTTACCTGTTTATTACCACTGGCTGTGACTTACCTGTTTATTACCCCTGGCTGACTTACCTGTTTATTACCCCTGGCTGACTTACCTGTTTATTACCCCTGGCTGTGACTTACCTGTTTATTACACCTGACTTACCTGTTTATTACCCCTGGCTGTGACTTACCTGTTTATTACCCCTGGCTGACTTACCTGTTTATTACCACTGGCTGTGACTTACCTGTTTATTACCCCTGGCTGACTTACCTGTTTATTACCCCTGGCTGTGACTTACCTGTTTATTACCCCTGGCTGACTTACCTGTTTATTACCACTGGCTGTGACTTACCTGTTTATTACCCCTGGCTGTGACTTACCTGTTTATTACCCCTGGCTGTGACTTACCTGTTTATTACCCCTGACTGTGACTTACCTGTTTATTACCCCTGGCTGTGACTTACCTGTTTATTACCCCTGGCTGACTTACCTGTTTATTACCCCTGGCTGTGACTTACCTGTTTATTACCCCTGGCTGACTTACCTGTTTATTACCCCTGGCTGTGACTTACCTGTTTATTACCCCTGGCTGTGACTTACCTGTTTATTACCCCTGACTGACTTACCTGTTTATTACCCCTGGCTGACTTACCTGTTTATTACCCCTGGCTGTGACTTACCTGTTTATTACCCCTGACTGTGACTTACCTGTTTATTACCCCTGACTTACCTGTTTATTACCCCTGGCTGTGACTTACCTGTTTATTACCCCTGACTTACCTGTTTATTACCCCTGGCTGTGACTTACCTGTTTATTACCCCTGACTTACCTGTTTATTACCCCTGGCTGTGACTTACCTGTTTATTACCCCTGGCTGACTTACCTGTTTATTACCCCTGGCTGTGACTTACCTGTTTATTACCCCTGGCTGTGACTTACCTGTTTATTACCCCTGGCTGTGACTTACCTGTTTATTACCCCTGACTTACCTGTTTATTACCCCTGGCTGACTTACCAGTTTATTACCCCTGGCCATGACTTACCTGTTTATTACCCCTGGCTGTGACTTACCTGTTTATTACCCCTGGCTGTGACTTACCTGTTTATTACCCCTGTCTGACTTACCTGTTTATTACCCCTGACTTACCTGTTTATTACCCCTGGCTGACTTACCTGTTTATTACCCCTGGCTGACTTACCTGTTTATTACCCCTGGCTGACTTACCTGTTTATTACCCCTGGTTGACTTACCTGTTTATTACCCCTCGCTGTGACTTACCTGTTTATTACCCCTGATGTTCTAATGTCTCATTGGGAGGGCATTGCATTGCATTGGATTGTATTATGTCGTCTAATATTGTGTGATATTTACATTCAACATTCATAATACAAAATCATGTTCTTACAATGATTATGCATTTTCAAATGTTTCACAGTAGTTTGTGTGCCAGTGGGCAGGGTGGTCTGGTTTAACTGTAGTTTGTGTTGTTGTGTCAGTAGGCAGGGTGGTCTGGTTTAACTGTAGTTTGTGTTGTTGTGTCAGTAGGCAGGGTGGTCTGGTTTAACTGTAGTTTGTGTTGTTGTGCCAGTGGGCAGGGTGGTCTGGTTTAACTGTAGTTTGTGTTGTTGTGTCAGTGGGCAGGGTGGTCTGGTTTAACTGTAGTTTGTGTTGCTGTGTCAGTGGGCAGGGTGGTCTGGTTTAACTGTAGTTTGTGTCGTTGTGTCAGTGGGCAGGGTGGTCTGGTTTAACTGTAGTTTGTGTCGTTGTTGCGTCAGTGATCAGGATGGTCTGTTTTTTGCGTCCGTTTTTTTGCGTTCGTTTTTTGTTCTTTTTTTGCGTTCGTTTTCGTTTTAGTTCGTTTTCGTTTTTGTTTGTACATTTTTTTGCATTCTTTTTTTTGCGTTTCTTTTTTTTGCGTTTCTTTTTTTTAGCTTTTTCGTTTTAGTTTGTTAATTTTTTTGCGTTCTTTTTTCGTTCTTTTTTTGCGTTAGTTTTCGCTTTAGTTCGTTTTCGTTTTAGTTCGTTAATTTTTTTGCATTCTTTTTTTGCATTCTTTTTTGTTCGTTAATTTTTTTGCATTATTTTTTTGCGTCCGTTTTTTTGCGTTCGTTTTCGTTTTAGTTCGTTTTCGTTTTAGTTTGTTAATTTTTTTGCATTTGTTTTTTTGCATTTTCGTTTTAGTTTGTTCATCTTTTTGCGTTCTTTTTTGCATTCGTTTTAGTGCGTTTTCGTTTTAGTTCGTTAATTTTGTAGTTTGTGTTGTTGTGTCAGTGGGCAGGGTGGTCTGGTTTAACTGTAGTTTGTGTTGTTGTGTCAGTGGGCAGGGTGGTCTGGTTTAACTGTAGTTTGTGTCGTTGTGCCAGTGGGCAGGGTGGTCTGGTTTAACTGTAGTTTGTGTCGTTGTGTCAGTGGGCAGGGTGGTCTGGTTTAACTGTAGTTTGTGTCGTTGTGTCAGTGGGCAGGGTGGTCTGGTTTAACTGTAGTTTGTGTTGCTGTTGCATCAGTGGGCAGGGTGGTCTGGTTTAACTGTAGTTTGTGTCGTTGCGTCAGTGGGCAGGGTGGTCTGGTTTAACTGTAGTTTGTGTTGTCGTGTCAGTGGGCAGGGTGGTCTGGTTTAACTGTAGTTTGTGTTGTCGTGTCAGTGGGCAGGGTGGTCTGGTTTAACTGTAGTTTGTGTTGCTGTTGCGTCAGTGGGCAGGGTGGTCTGGTTTAACTGTAGTTTGTGTCGTTGCGTCAGTGGGCAGGGTGGTCTGGTTTAACTGTAGTTTGTGTTGTTGTGTCAGTGGGCAGGGTGGTCTGGTTTAACTGTAGTTTGTGTTGTTGCGTCAGTGGGCAGGGTGGTCTGGTTTAACTGTAGTTTGTGTTGTTGTGTCAGTGGGCAGGGTGGTCTGGTTTAACTGTAGTTTGTGTTGCTGTGCCAGTGATCAGGGTGGTCTGGTTTAACTGTAGTTTGTGTTGTTGTGTCAGTGGGCAGGGTGGTCTGGTTTAACTGTAGTT
The DNA here is from genome assembly GCF_963971535.1 of Notolepis coatsorum. Lineage (NCBI taxonomy): Eukaryota > Metazoa > Chordata > Actinopteri > Aulopiformes > Paralepididae > Notolepis > Notolepis coatsorum. The sequence continues at coordinate 318,148,357 of NC_140165.1, forward strand.
TGTGTTGTTGTGTCAGTGGGCAGGGTGGTCTGGTTTAACTGTAGTTTGTGTTGTTGTGTCAGTGGGCAGGGTGGTCTGGTTTAACTGTAGTTTGTGTTGTTGTGTCAGTGGGCAGGGTGGTCTGGTTTAACTGTAGTTTGTGTTGTTGTTGTGTCAGTGGGCAGGGTGGTCTGGTTTAACTGTAGTTTGTGTTGTTGTGTCAGTGGGCAGGGTGGTCTGGTTTAACTGTAGTTTGTGTTGTTGTGTCAGTGGGCAGGGTGGTCTGGTTTAACTGTAGTTTGTGTTGTTGTGTCAGTGATCAGGGTGGTCTGGTTTAACTGTAGTTTGTGGCGTTGTGTCAGTGGGCAGGGTGGTCTGGTTTAACTGTAGTTTGTGTCGTTGTGTCAGTGGGCAGGGTGGTCTGGTTTAACTGTAGTTTGTGTTGTTGTTGCGTCAGTGGGCAGGGTGGTCTGGTTTAACTGTAGTTTGTGTTGTTGTTGTGTCAGTGGGCAGGGTGGTCTGGTTTAACTGTAGTTTGTGTCGTTGTGTCAGTGGGCAGGGTGGTCTGGTTTAACTGTAGTTTGTGTCGTTGTTGCGTCAGTGGGCAGGGTGGTCTGGTTTAACTGTAGTTTGTGTCGTTGTTGTGCCAGTGGGCAGGGTGGTCTGGTTTAACTGTAGTTTGTGTTGTTGTTGCGTCAGTGGGCAGGGTGGTCTGGTTTAACTGTAGTTTGTGTCGTTGCATCAGTGGGCAGGGTGGTCTGGTTTAACTGTAGTTTGTGTCGTTGCGTCAGTGGGCAGGGTGGTCTGGTTTAACTGTAGTTTGTGTTGTTGTGTCAGTGATCAGGGTGGTCTGGTTTAACTGTAGTTTGTGTTGTTGTTGTGTCAGTGGGCAGGGTGGTCTGGTTTAACTGTAGTTTGTGTCGTTGTTGCGTCAGTGGGCAGGGTGGTCTGGTTTAACAGTAGTTTGTGTCGTTGTTGCGTCAGTGGGCAGGGTGGTCTGGTTTAACTGTAGTTTGTGTTGTTGTGCCAGTGGGCAGGGTGGTCTGGTTTAACTGTAGTTTGTGTTGCTGTGCCAGTGGGCAGGGTGGTCTGCTGAGGGCGTCCCAGTGTCAGGCCTGCACCCCGGGCTCCTACTGCGCCCAGCCGGGCCTCTCAGCCGCCACCGGACCCTGTCTGCCAGGTGAGCAATGTGATCCGACACGTTAAACACAATATTCACGCGTCCACCTCCGCTATACTTCAGACTGGCAGCACTGCGCCATCCGCACCGACTCCTGATTAGGGATGGGTACCGAATTAGGTACTTTTAAAGGTACCTACTGAATCACGTCGGTACTACCGAGTACCGATTCACGTGAGATCCGTCGGTGCCACATTTCGGTACTGTAAAAACAAAAAACAAAACAAAAAAAAATATATATAGGCCTATATATATTTTTTTTAATTAAAAAACAAATTAAAATTTCACGTCAACGTTCACCCGCACAATATACGCTTACTGTACCTAGGATTTGACTTGATTCAACAATAAAGCAGTCAGGGCAATGGCAAGCCGAAAACGGTCTAAAGTGTGGTTATTTGAAGTTTGGATTCTTTTTTCACAACTGAGGTAGGTAGATTACATTTTTAGAGACTAAAGTACCGAAAAAAGGTACCGTTGGGTACCGGTATCGATTCACAGGTACCGGTACCGGTATCGATTCAAATGTGAAAGGTACCCAACCCTACTCCTGATCGCCACGTCTCCTTTACCACCTGCTGTGGTTACGCAGGTGGCTCTTTTGGGGTTTTATGGGGTTAGATGGTGTTTGTTCATAAACTAAAACAAACCATATGGATATAATAATAATAATAATAATAATAATAATAATAATAATAATAATAATAATAATAATAATAATAATAATAATAATAATAATAATAATAATAATAATAATAATAATAATAATAATAATAATAATAATAATAATAATAATTATAATTATAATAATAATAATAATAATAATAATAATAATAATAATAATAATAATAATAATAATAATAATAATAATAACTTTGTTTTATATAGCACCTTTCATTGATTGGTTGAAAACTTTATTAACAGATTGCAGAATGGGTACAATATAGTACGGCTCAATACAAAACAACTGCTAAGAGGATGCAGACCAGAAAAAGACTTTAGTCTTGTTTACATTGGGGTTCCCCATTTTCAATTCATCATAAGACCCAAGGTCGCTTTACATAGGGGGAACAACTAACTAAAATAACAAACATGGTGGACAGACACAACATTCAAAAGTGGGAAATTAGGGGTTGGAGGCCAAGTTGAAGAGGTGGGTTTTGAGGACTTTTTTTGAATGAGTCCAGAGTTGGGGCGTTGCGGAGTTCTGCGGGGAGGGAGTTACAGAGGGTGAGAGCTGCCACACTGAAAGCTCTGTCCCCAAAGGTCTGCAGTCTAGTTCAGGGAATGGATAGCTGATCAGTGTCCGTGGATCGCAGGGACCGTGACTGAGTGAGGGGGTGGAGGAGGTCAGTGAGGTACTGAGGGTGGAGGAGGTCAGTGAGGTACTGAGGGTGGAGGAGGTCAGTGAGGTACTGAGGGTGGAGGAGGTCAGTGAGGTACTGAGGGTGGAGGAGGTCAGTGAGGTACTGAGGGTGGAGGAGGTCAGTGAGGTACTGAGGTGCCAGACCATGGAGGGATTTGTAAGTGAGAAGGAGGGTTTTGTAGGTGATGCAGTATTTGATGGGGAGCCAGTGGATGAGGGTGGGGTGATGGGGAGCCAGTGGAGGTGGATGAGGGGGGGGGGGGGGGGGGGGGTAATGGGGAGCCAGTGAAGGTGGATGAGGGTGGGGGTGATGTGCTGCCAGGGTTTGGTGCGGGTGAGAACCCTGGCAGCTGAGTTTTGAACATACCTGTCCAGGGTTTAGCTTGGAACCCCCGGACAGGACCCCGTTGCAGTAGTGCAGGCGGGAGGTGACGAAGGCATGGATGAGGGTCTCAGCTGTGTGGAGTCGGAAAGTGATGGTCGCAGAGTCTGCAGATGTCTCTGAAGGTGGATTTGGTGACGGAACTGACATGGGCTTGAGAGGAAAGGGTGGAGTCCAGGATATAAATCACACTGAAGACCATCCCTGCCCAGAAATAACCGTTGCCTCTCATTGTAGCTTTAGTTTAAATGTCCAGGTAGGGAAATTAGGACACATCCCGCAGCTGACTCTGTAAATGGCATGAACAGTCGATGATGACCAGTGTTGGAAAGTTATTGCTTGACACTAACTTGATGCACTAACAAAACAAAACAAACGTTTAAAAGGATGTAAGTGGGCGCTCCAGTAGCACACCATGTATCGCGCTGCGTCGCGAAGCGGCCGTCCCGGGTTCGCTTCCCACTCCCGGTGACTTCCATTTGTTGCATGTCTTCCTCCGCCTCTTCTCCCGTTCATCCTCTCCTCATCTGTCGGTCATGTCTGACATTGAAAAGCGATAAACGCTAAAAAATAAATCTTTAAAAGGATGTAAGTGACCTGCCGACAGTTATACAAATACAACAGTGATGAATAGGAAATGTGTCTGTGTCTTCCACTAAATATCTTCGCTATAAAAGCTGCCACGTTTGATTGAATACATATACTGTAAATGTCTGTGTTTTCATATGACTTTGACATAACATTCATACATTTTGGCAACTCTTCCCAAAGGTTTCTACTGTTTGGAGGGATCTCAGAGTGCTGGCTCGGTGTCGAATGATTCTGGAGGGATGTGCCCACCAGGCCACTTCTGTCCGCGGGGTAGCGGCGCGCCCTCGCCCTGCCCGGCCGGCACCTATCAGGACCAGGCTGGAGCGAGGGGCGCAGACGACTGCAGGCCCTGCCCTGTTGGTAAACACTAGTGTGGTGGATTATGATTCATCAATTATATCGTAGACGGATCTTCTGATCAAAATAAAAATGAAAATTACAAAATGGGTTTAATAGTAATATACAGATATAGCTACTGTATAGTGGAATATACTGTATTAATATGCCATATACTGTCTTCTTCTCTATGATATTATTTATTGTTGGTTTGATTTATTCCTATTACTAGAACTAAATAAATGCATGGAGAAATGGTTTAGTGAGGCCTGCGACTTAAAGTAATGGCTTTGCTTGTCCAAATGACAATACTGACCAAATAGAGATTTGTTTTTCTCTTATTTTGTTTGCTTTCTAATTAAACTGAAACCATCTGTACACAGTAGGCTATGTGTGTTAGCAGAGCTAGTCTCCAGTCGATTGGGTGCACATGTGCGGTGGTTTGTCCACCAAAAAAGCACCACTAGCAGAGCCAGAACTATTCAACTCCCCTGGAGCCACAGCCAGCAGAGAAGCCTGTTTACTTTCGCTTTCAAACCAGCTGCAGCCTGGGCTGTAAAGTACTTGAGTAATTGCACTTTGTTACAATACTTAAGTACTGTTTTTGGGGATTTGTACTTTACTCAAGTATTAATTAGGTTTGTATACTTGTACTTTTACGCAATTACATTCCAGAGAAAAAAAACATACTTTTTACTCCTTACATTTAAAATGCAAACCTACAAAGTACAAAGTACAAACCTCGCAGGTCCAACCATTTTAATTAGTATATTTGTTTCTCTGGCCGAACTAACGTTAACGTTATTAATCCTGCGGCCGCGCTTTATTTAAAAACAGCCAATCAAATCCCCATCAATGGAAAATTAACCCGCCCATACCCCATGCTGATTGGTCCTTGTGCAAGACTAGAAAGGGGGGATCTTTGATTAAACACCTGCTATCAGAAGAATAGACAGTCAGAAAAAAAGGTTTTACTTAGTACTTTTAAAAGTGGAAACGTTTTGACTTTTACTCAAGTGTGTTTTTAGCAAGATACTCTGACTTTTACCTGAGTAGGATTTTGAGACGGTACCCATACTTTCATAATTTCTGGGTATTTTTTACACCCCTGCTCACCACCCTGTACGTGTACTGTACGTGTCCCAGGCTGGTTCCAGGGTTCATCAGGCCAGACGGAATGTAATCCCTGCCCCCCTGGGTTCCATTGCCAGACCCCAGGAACCGGCACCGCCGGGGGGAACTCCAGTGGGTCGTCCGGCCCTCTGCCCTGCCCAGCTGGCTACATCTGCCCTGGGGGAAGCCCCGACAGCCCGCCCGCCCCCTGCCCCAGAGGCACTTACAACCCCAACCTGGGTCTCACTACACCAGGTGAAACAGCCATGTCTAATGTCTGTGTTGAAATCACTGGCTTTGTTGTGTATCTACAGATCCAGCACTGAAGAATCAAACCTCTACCGCTCCTCTACCGCTCCTCCACCACTCCACGGGCCAAACTGATTTTGTGACTCCTATTGTTCTGGACCGAGCCAGATCTCACACCTCCACTGCCTCCCACGGTGTATCAGGCTGGGGAGACTTTTTCATCTTAAACTTTTATTCGTCCCAAATGTCCCAGCTCCATCCGATTCCTTAGCTTTTTTCACTGTTTACTTATCATGCATTGCAACACTAATATATAGGCAGTACCTCAAGTCAGACTGCCCCGAACCCACTTATTAAAACATTTCTTGGGGGTCTGAGGGCAGTAGCCCCCGACCCCCTCCCTGGGGGAGCACTTAAGTTAAGTACCCTCCCTTTGTTCTTTTTGGGGTCAGCTCAGTCACCCCCGAAATATAACACCTGAGTGCTAGTTCTAAAGTGGTAGAAGGGTGGCAGAAGCGCAGCAGTAGGGAACTGAATCTGAAGTGCTTCATATACCCCAGCTGCTACATGTTGTATCTTTATACTAGTGATGCACGATATATCGGTCGCCGATATAATATCGGCCGATATGGCCGTTTTTTTACACATCGGTATCGGTCCGATATCAAGATAGGGCCGATATGGGCAGATAAAAAAAAAAAAAATTATTTTGTATATCTTTTTTTATTTTGTACATGTTTTGGCCTTAAATAGTTTCAAAATATCAGTAATTTCTGAAAATAAGTTACAACAGTAAAAAAATTATGCGTTTTGGAAAATAGCTCTTTATTTGATTATCATAAAAAAGTGTTTTCTATATATACAGAGATATCGACATTGGTAAATAATATCGGTATCGGCCAGAACAGCAATATTAATATCGGTTATCGGTATCGGCCACAATTTTCACATCGGTGCATCACTACTTTATACCCTGCTACAGTATGTATTGTAGAGGCCTGACCATCTTCTTTCACTCACAATAAGGAAACCACATCTTGTAGAATGTTTTTTTTTAAGTCAGACCCTGTGTTTTTAAGCCAGACCCTGTGTTTTTAAGCCAGACCCTGTGTCTTTAAGTCAGACCCTGTGTCTTTAAGTCAGACCCTGTGTTTTTAAGTCAGACCCTGTGTTTTTAAGTCAGACCCTGTGTTTTTAAGCCAGTGGGCTGCTCTCATTCCCTTCTGTGTGTTTGTAGGAGAGTGTCTGTTGTGTCCAGCGGGTCAGTTCTGTGGTTCTGAAGGGCTGGTGGAGCCCTCCGGGTCCTGTGCCGCTGGCTTCCTCTGTCTGATAGGAGCCACGGTGCCAAACCCCTCCGACGACACGAGCGGGTCGGCCTGTCCTCCTGGGTCCTACTGCCAGCTGGGGGTCAACGCAGGTCAGCGGGAGGAGGGACAGCGCTCACTGTGATCACATTTAATACTAATACATAATAACATTTAATAATATATTCCCTTCTTAATACATTTCCTTTCTTAATTTTCATCCACATTTCTCCTATGAAATTATAGAAATTCTTAATTATTCATCACAAACTGACGATGGTTTCCATTGTTCAATGCATGTTTTATTCATTTATGTATTTACTTTTTTCTTTGTGCCAAATTGTGTAGTAGATACTTAGGCCTAACTTTACTTTTCTCTGTTATTATTATTATTTTTTTCTGTCTTCTTCGTCTTCTTCTTCTTCTTCTTCCTTTTTCTCCTCCCTACCTCCTGTGTTCTTCTTCTTCTTCTCCTCCTCCCTACCTCCTGTGTTCTAGGGGACTGCTGGGCCGGGTTCTACTGTGGCCGCGGGTCCAGCCGGGTCGACCAGGTTCTGTGTCCCGCCGGCTCCTTCTGCCCCAGAGGAACCCCGGTCCCTCTGCCCTGTCCTGCAGGAACATACTCCTCTGGACCGGGCGGAGCTCACCGAGACAACTGCACCGCCTGCCCCCCGGGTCACTACTGTCAGGGTGGGTCACTAATAATAATAATAATAATAATAGATTCAATTTGTACCGCACTTTGTGAAAATCTCAAAGTAAAAAAGGTAAAATGTTAAATGAATAAAAACAATTAAAATGAATAAAACAACCAATGAAAATGGAAGAAACATTACAGCCGAAAATAAATAAAAAAGTAAATAAATAAAAGTAAAAATTAAAGTTAAAGAATAATTCAGGCAAATGCCTCGTTAAAAATAAATGTTTTTATGCCCCTTTCATCTGCACTGCGTCGTGTTTTTATTGGAATTCATTGAGGCACCAGAGAACGAACAGAAGGAGTGCATCTACAACAACACGTTGAGCTGGTGTGACCAATGACCAATTAAGCTAGTGACCTGTTTTAGGTATTATTATTATTATGTGTCCGTCCGCAAAGTCCGTTAATTACGCGTTAACTTTGACGGCCTTAATCACAATGCATTGATCTGCTGTTGCTTCGGTCCCGTGACTCAGGTGACGGCGTGGTGCAGCCCGAGCGCTGTCCCCTTGGACACTACTGCCCCCCAGGCCTGGTGCTGGGCGTCCCCTGCCCCCCCGGGACCCTGCAGAGCCAGCCTGGGGCCTCCAGCCTCCGCTCCTGTCTGCCCTGCCCCCCCGGTGAGCAGAGGGAGGGGGACCTGGGGCTCAAAGTTAGGTTAGGTTTACTTTTATTTGTTCAAGCGGGACAACGTACATTAATAAAACATTTTAGAAACGTAAAATGCACGCAATTTTTGCCAAAAGGCTAATTTCTAGGGATGTCCGATATTATCGGCCTACCGATATTATCGGCCGACCGATATTGGCATTCAAATGTGATATCGGAAAATATCGGTATCGGTTTAAAAAAAATTGATTTTTTTACATTTCTATAACCTTTATTTACCCAAGCAAGCAAGTAAGAACAAATTCAGATTTTATTTATTGTCAAAAGTATGCATAATGTTATGTTAATTCCACAACAAGACATATGTAATGTTAATTACCTGAAATGATTCAGTTTTTGGGGGGGGGGTAACCCTGCATATATCGGTATCGGTTGATATCGGTTGATATTGGTATCGGAAATTAAGAGTTGGACAATATCGGTATATCGGTATCGGTAAAAAAGCCAATATCGAGCATCCCTACTAATTTCCATTGGCAGTCCCCCTGCCAGAGGATAAAAGAAGGCTAAAATCATGTGTAAAAAAGGGTTAGCAATACAAACAGAATAAAAGCCAGATAAATAACATTAGAATAAAAACACAAACAAATGCACATATAGTAGAACATACGATAGGGATACAGGGGGCACAATACAGTCATGGACACAAGGACAGAGCACATCATGACATATTAGAAGACCCAGGCTTAGACAAACGCACCATATCCACACACACACACACACACACACACACACACACACACACACACACACACACACTCACACTCACACTCACACTCACACTCACACTCACACTCACACTCCAATCAATCCATTTCAATTTCTTTAATGACCACCCAGCCAGGCTGGTGGAATTTGGTTTCAGTGCATAGCATAGCAGTTCCAACATAAAAACATAGAACATATAACATCACTTACAGCGTACATAAAAGAAAACACAATTACATAGATACAGTTCAGAGTTTGTCCATGTCCATGTCAGCAGAGGTAAGGGGGGTTTGCGGGGGGTACTACAGGGAGGGGGGGGGGGGGGGGTGCTACAGGGAGTTCAGTGTCCGTATGGCAGTGGGGAAGAAGCTGTTTTTGAACCGGGTTGTTTTGGTGGTCAGGGATCTGTAGCGCCTCCCGGAGGGCAACAGCTGGAAGATGTGGTGTGCTGGGTGAGTGGGGTCGGAAATGATTTTCCTGGCTCTCCTGATTGTGATTTGGCGGTAGAGTGATTCGAGAGAAGGGAGGGGGGTGCAGATTATTTGAGGATTTATTGATGATTCTTTGTAGTTTGTTTTTTGAGTGAGTGTCCAGATTGCTGTACCAAACAGTTATGGAGAAGGTGAGGATGCTTTGTATAATGTCCTGGTAGAAACGGAGCAAGAGATGTTTATTGACTCTGTATTTCTTAAGCTGGCGGAGGAAGAAGAGTCTTTGATTTGCTTTTTTGTGTATGCGGTCTGTGTTGGTTTTCCATTTGAGGTTATTGCTTATGTTAGTGCCGAGAAATTTGAAGGAATCTGTGGTGATTATGGGTTTGCCGGAGATGGATATGGGGGTTTTGGGGTTTGGCTGGCGTCTGAAATCTATGATAAGTTCTTGGGTTTTTGATGAGTTGAGAAGGAGGTTATTGTCTGTGCACCAGGTGAGTGTGTGGTTGATTTGTGTACGGTATTCTGTTTCGTTATTGTCTGTGATGAGGCCTATAAGGGTTGTGTCGTCTGCATATTTATATATTTTTACGGAGTTGTGGAGGGATATGAGCAGGTTGGTGTATAAAGCCAGGGTGAAAGGACGCAGCCTTGGGGGGCTCCTGTGCTGAGATATAAAGGGTGGGATGTGATGTTATTTATTTTGACCTTCTGTTGTCTGTTGGAGAGGAAGCTGTGGATCCAGTGGCAGATGCAGGGGTTGATGTTCATGTCCAGAAGTTTATTGATGAGTTTGGCTGGGATAATTGTGTTGAATGCGGAACTGAAGTCCATAACCAGAATGCGGGCGTATGAGTTGCGGGTTTCCAGGTGTTGCAGCAGGTGGTGAGTGGCTGTGTTGACTGTGTCATCCACAGACCTGTTGGTTCTGTAGGCAAATTGATGTGGGTCCATGAGGGGGGTGGTGCTGGTTTTGAGGTGGGTGAGAATGATGCGTTCAAATGATTTCATTACTACGGATGTGAGGGCAATTGGTCTGTAATCGTTAAGGCAGGAGATATTATTGGATTTTGGGACAGGGATGATGGTGGACTGTTTGAGACATTGGGGGACTGAACAATTACGGAGGGAGGTGTTAAAAATGTTGGTGAAGATGGGGGCCAGTTCTGCAGCACAGTGATATAGGACAGATGAACTGATGTTATCTGGGCCTGCTGCTTTATTTTTCTTTATCCTCTTGAAGGTGGTCCTCACCTCTTCCTCCTGGATGTGGAAGGGGGGAGGTGGCAGGGGGGAGGGGGGCGAGGGGGGTGGGGGGGGTGTCTGTTCAAATCTAGTGTAGAAGATGTTGAGTTTGTCCGGGAGCTGGTCATCACTGTCAGGTATGGGGGGGGGGGTTCTTTTTGTAGTTGGTAATGTCCTGGAGTTTTTTCCAGATGGTTCTTGTATCGTTGGTTGTGATTTGTTGTTCTAGTTTGGCGGTGTAGTTGGATTTTGCTTTTCTTATTGCAGCCCTTAATTTGTATTTTGCAGTCACATAGTGTTCTTTTATTCCTGTTATGTAGGCAGTGTTTTTCTCACACACACACACACTCACACACCTCAGTGCTGACAATGCTGGTTTTCAATGAGCCATTTCTTAACCCTGCACTTGAATGAGTGATATGATGTGGACACTCTAATTGTTTGAGGTATTGAGTTCCATTGGTGGGATGCTCTAAATGAAAGTAGGTATGCATTTCGTTATGTGGGTGGGTAGGTTTGTAGGCAGGTGGGTGGGTGGTTATGTATTATTATGTACGCAGTATACAGTATATGTATGTATCTACTGTGTGTATGTATGTTAACACATATCTTTTGAATGTATTACTGGTATTTTTTTTTATAATATGTATATTTTTGTATGTTTTGATTTTACAAAACAGGGGAAGTTCTCGATAAGCCTCTAGGCTTCTAACTTCTCCTTCACAATATGGTTATGTATTTCTTTTTTTACTTTTGTTTAACTCTGTGTTAATAAATAAGTACAAAATACAAAGTGCCGCGAGGCTCTGCTTCAACAAGCATCCCGTTGTGGCGACCAGCGCGAATCTGCGCTTATATATACGTCGTCTTTTTTCCCCGCAATGGTTTAATTGTGTCGTTGTTGTATTTCGGCTCAGTGTAGAGTGTTTAACTAGACTGAAATCCATCACTACCTTGTTATGTTATGCACTGTGTGTCGGGTGAGAAGGGTTCCACACATAAGGAGGCTGATGATCTAGTCTAGCTGATCTAGATCAAGTGTGACCAGGCGTGTAAAAAGTACCCAGAAATTATAAAAAAAATTATGAATACCACTATGAACCTAACTCAACATATCTATCAAAGATTCCAAATATTTCCGTTTGTAGGGTTATGGTTAGGGTTAGGGTTAGGGTTAGGGTTAGGGTTAGGGTTATGGTTAGGGTTGGGGTTAGGGTTGGGGTTAGGGTTAGGTTAGGGGACTGTTGAGCAAGTGTTGGGGTGGGCATGGGCACAGGGATGAGATTTTACCTTCTCCTAATCTTTCTGTCTGGGTAACCCTAACCCTAACCCTAACCCTAACCATAACCCTACAAACGGAAATATTTGGAATCTTTGATAGATATGTTGAGTTAGGTTCATAGTGGTATTCATAAAAAATGAATTGGAACGAAATATTACAAATTAAGTTTTTTATTACCTTGAACGTGATGCAATCTTTTCATGCACTAAGCCGACAACTCTGCTAAATCGTTAGGCGGGCATAAGGGTTATGTGAAAGTATGGGTACCGTCTCAAAATCGTATTCAAGTAAAAGTATCTGGCTAAAAAACACACTTGAGTAAAAGTAAAAAAGTTTCTACTTTGAAATGTACTTAAGTACTAAAAAGTTCAAACTTTTTTTTTATTCCGGGCCAATGAAATGTTCCGTTTCGTCCTCTTCATCACTCATACTATTGTTTGTGGCCATCTTCTGTAACTCGTCACTCTGACCGTCTATTCTTCTGGTAGCAGGTGTTTAATCAAAGATCCCCGCTCTCTAGTCTTGCACAAAGACCAATCAGCATGGGTATGGGCGGGTTCATTTTCCATTGATGGGGATTTGATTGTTTGTTTTTAAATAAAGTGCGGCCGCAGGATTAATAACGTTAACGTTAGTTCGGAGTACCATACTGTCTTTACACCTGTATCACTGTACATATTATACTACAACTCTGTTCATACATCTGATTAGCACTACACTCAGTAGTACTCATTTGTACCCAGTTTAATCACCTGTACATTGTATATTGCTGTTGCACTTTACTGCTACATTTGCACTCTGGTTGGATGCCAAAGTTATTTTTGTTGTACTGTACTTGTGCTGTATGATGACACTACATTTCAATCCAATCTAATCTAATCTCATCTAATAGAATCTAATCTCATCTAATCTCATCTAATCTCATCTAATCTAATCTCATCTAAACTAATCTCATGTGGTTATTCCCAGGGATGTTCTGTTCACTCCCTGGTCAGTCCCAGCCCACTGGACTCTGTCAGGCTGGGTACTTCTGTTCTGTTGGATCCACCAGCCCCAACGCTACTGACTCCCAGGTACGGTAACCACCAGCTCAATAAGTCTGACCCATAGCCTTTCATTTCATTTAAAATCTTTATTTAAACTCGACAGGCAACTGAAGTTTCCCTCATTTACAGTTAGTTACGTTGAGTGCAAAAAAGGCATATAAAATCACACAGCATATAAAACAATAAGAAAAGTAAGGATAACAATCGATTAAAACATGTACAACTTGATTGACAAAGGTTGGAAATCAAGGTTGTAAACTCTGCAACAGAGGGGAGAATCTCAAGCTTTAAGGACTGTTGGAGTTCATTCCATGAGCTAGAGGGGCATCGTAGCAAAATGCAGAAATGACATGTTAATGACTAAATGATAATGACACTGTTTCTGGTATTTGGAGTGACACGGACATTATGAATACTGTCATAATGTTTCACGGTGTCGCTTCTTTCCAAAATGTGTTCCTCAATCAGATAAATGCGATATATTCCATTATTGGTAGGGATGTCCGATATTATCAGTCTACCGATATTATCGGACGATATTGGCATTAAAATGTAATATCGGAAATTATCGGTTTAAATAGAATTTTTTTTAAATGTATTATTCTTTTTTTTTTTACATTTATTTAAACTTTATTTACCCAGGCAAGCAAGTAAAAACAAATTCTTTATTTATTTATTTAATTTATTTATTGTCAAAAGTATGCATAATGTTCTGTTAATTCCACGACAAGAGATATGTAATGTTAATTACCTGAAATTATTCAGGTTTTTTGGGGGGGGGGGGGAAACCCTGCATATATCGGTATCGGTTGATATCGGTTGATATCGGTATCGGAAATTAAGAGTTGGACAATATCGGTATATCGGATATCGGTAAAAAAGCCAATATCGAACATCCCTAATTATTGGGAAACGTTTTGTTGGTATTCGAGGAAAACTCATCACGGAATAACCTTGAAGTTATTAACTGCCTTGAGATATTGAATTACAAAATATAGCCACATAAAAGAATATTCAATTATATTAAATCTGAATATTAAAAAAAAAACACACAAATAGGTGACAGTGGCTCAGGAGGTAGAGTGGGTTGTCGGTTAGTCAGACGGTTCCCGGTTTGATTCCCCCTCCTCCCGGGCAGCGTGTCAAAGTGTCCTTGAGCAAGACACTTAACCCCTGATTGCTCCCGATGTGCAGGTTGGCACCTTGCATGGTCGCCTCCGCCGTCAGTGTGTGAATGTGAGGAACAAAATTGTAAACCGCTTTGGATAAAAAGCACTATATAAATGCACCATTTACCATTTAATTGACCAAATATAGTCACGAAACCAAAAGGTTTTCAGAATGGATTTATTGCATTTTTGGAGTCAAACCCTTCAACATTGTACTTGTTGACCTGCTTTTCCAGGGCAATGCCACCAGCAACACTGCCTACTTGCTTATATTCTTATATTCAGAGTTAATTATATTGTTTACACTGCTTATTTTAATCTTCACTATAGTTGTATTGCCTATATTTATGTCTTCCACTATTACTCTGCCCATACCTGTACCTGTATGTGTTAACCGCGTGTTAACCGTCTGTAGTGTGATAGTAAAGGGTTAACCTTCTGTAGTGTGATAGTAAAGGGTTAACCTGCTGTCGTGCAGCAGTGAAAGGGTTAACCTACTGTCGTGCGCCAGTGAAAGGGTTAACCTTCTGTAAAGTCGCAGTGAAAGGGTTAACCGTTTGGTAGTGTGGCAGTGAAAGGGTTAACCTTCTGTATTGTCACAGTGAAAGGGTTTACCGTTTGGTAGTGTGGCAGTGAAAGTAAAAAGCACTATATAAATGCACCATTTACTATTTTATTTACCAAATAAGTCACGAAACCAAAAGGTTTTCAGAAAATGGATTTATTGCATTTTTTGAGTCAAACCCTTCAACATTGTACTTGTCGACCTGCTTTTCCAGGGCAACGCCACCAGTGACCTTTGCCCCCCCGGTCACTACTGCCCCGCCGGCGCTGGATCTGCCCTCCCCTGCCCCGCCGGCTCCCTCTCCACCTCTCCGGGACTGAGGGGGGCAGAAGAGTGCCCACCGTGCCCCCCCGGACGCTTCTGTGACCGGCCTGCGTTGATCCGGCCCTGGGAGGCCGCTCCCTGTCATGCCGGGTCTGTCCCTCTAGCCCTAACCCTATCTGTTGCTGTCTCCCCCAGTCTGTCCCTCTAACCCTAACCCTATCTGCTGATGTCTCCTCCAGTCTGTCCCTCTAACACTAACCCTATCTGCTGCTGTCTCCTCCAGTCTGTCCCTCTAGCCCTAACCCTATCTGTCCCCTCCAGTCTGTCCCTCTAGCCCTAACCCTATCTGTCTCCTCCAGTCTGTCCCTCTAACCCTAACCCTATCTGCTGTCTCCTCCAGTCTGTCCCTCTAACCCTAACCCTATCTGTTGCTGTCTCCCCCAGTCTGTCCCTCTAACCCTAACCCTATCTGTTGCTGTCTCCCCCAGTCTGTCCCTCTAACCCTAACCCTATCTGTTGCTGTCTCCTCCAGTATGTCCCTCTAACCCTAACCCTATCTGTTGCTGTCTCCTCCAGTCTGTCCCTCTAACCCTAACCCTATCTGTTGCTGTCTCCTCCAGTATGTCCCTCTAACCCTAACCCTATCTGCTGTCTCCTCCAGTATGTCCCTCTAACCCTAACCCTATCTGTCTCCTCCAGTCTGTCCCTCTAACCCTAACCCTATCTCTGTCTCCTCCAGTCTGTCCCTCTAACCCTAACCCTAACTCTGTCTCCTCCAGCTTGTCTCTCTAACCCTAACCCTATCTCTGTCTCCCCCAGTCTGTCCCTCTAACCCTAACCCTATCTCTGTCTCCTCCAGTCTGTCCCTCTAACCCTATCTCTGTCTTCCCCAGTCTGTCCCTCTAACCCTAACCATGTCTCCTCCAGTCTTTCCCTCTAACCATATCTCTGTCTCCTCGAGCCTGTCCCTCTAACCCTATCTCTGTCTCCTCCAGTCTGTCCCTCTAACCCTGACCCTATCTCTGTCTCCTCCAGTCTGTCCCTCTAACCCTAACCCTAACCATGTCTCCTCCAGTCTGTCCCTCTAACCATATCTCTGTCTCCCCAAGTCTGTCCCTCTAACGCTAACCATGTCTCCTCCAGTCTGTCCCTCTAACCATATCTCTGTCTCTCCCAGTCTGTCCCTCTAACCATACCCCTATCTCTGTCTCCTCCAGTCTGTCCCTCTAACCCTAACCCTATCTCTGTCTCCTCCAGTCTGTCCCTCTAACCCTAACCCTAACTATGTCTCCTCCAGCCTGTCCCTCTAACCCTAACCCTAACTATGTCTCCTCCAGCCTGTCCCTCTAAGCCTATCTCTGTCTTCCCCAGTCTGTCCCTCTAACCCTAACCATGTCTCCTCCAGTCTGTCCCTCTAACCATATCTCTGTCTCCCCCAGTCTGTCCCTCTAACCCTAACCATGTCTCCTCCAGTCTGTCCCTCTAACCATATCTCTGTCTCTCCCAGTCTGTCCCCCATGCAGCAGTGAAATGGTTAACCTTCTGTATTGTCGCAGTGAAAGGGTGAACCTGCTGTCGTGTGGCAGTGAAAGGGTGAACCTGCTGTCATGTGGCAGTGAAAGGGTTAACCTTCTGTTTTGTCGCAGTGAAAGGGTTAACCTTATGTAGTGTGGCAGTGAAAGGGTGAACCTGCTGTCATGTGGCAGTGAAAGGGTGAACCTGCTGTCGTGTGGCAGTGAAAGGGTTAACCTTCTGTTTTGTCGCAGTGAAAGGGTTAACCTTATGTAGTGTGGCAGTGAAAGGGTTCTAGAGGAACGTGAACTCTCTCCGGTCTGCTCTTCCCTACAGGTACGTCTGTCGGGGGGGCAGTTCCAGCCCCGCCCCCGCCGACGGTCTCCATGGTTACCGGTGCCCGCCGGGCCACAGCTGTCCCGAGGGCTCTGCCGTGGAGGTGCCCTGCGAGCCCGGCTCCTACAGCCCCGGTCCCGGGACCACCGCCCGCTGCCTCTCCTGCCCCGCGGGGACCGCGTGCCCCTCCCCGGCCACCCAGGAGCCCTCCCTCTGCCCCGCCGGTGAGCAGGTCGAGCTCGGGTCACGGTTCAAGTTCAAGTTTCTTTATTAGTTGTCATAAAAAAAGACAGAATACTTTTCTATGAAATGCTTTTTTCTGTTATGAGCCCCTGGGAGTGTGCTAGATAAAAATAGATAAAAAGTATGAAATAGAAAGTCAAAAGTACGTAAGCAAAAAGTGTTCAGTCAAGATACATATGTATAATATACAATACAGAGTAAAAAAGAGTAACAGTGAGTTACAGTACAATACAGTATACAGTACAATGCAGAAATGGGATGAGGTACAACTTAGGTAAGGTGCAATGAGGTATGAATTGTATTGGAAATCTCTTTACTAGGGATGTCCGATATTATCGGAAAATATCGGTATCGGTTTTCAATTTTTTATTTTTTATTTTTTTTACATTTCTATAACCTTTATTTACCAGGCAAGCAAGTAAGAACAAATTCTGATTTTATTTATTGTCAAAAGTATGCATAATGTTGTGTTAATTCCACAACAAGAGATATGTAATGTTAATTACCTGAAATGATTCCGTTTTTTGGGGGGGGAAACCCTGCATATATCGGTATCGGTTGATATCGGTATCGGAAATTAAGAGTTGGACAATATCGGTATATCGGTATCGGTAAAAAAGCCAATATCGAGCATCCCTACTCTTTACCTTTACTTTAAGTGTCTAAAGTGAGTAAAGTGGGTGCTACGGTGAGTGTTTATTTAAAGTGAGTGTGTGCGTGTGGAGTTGTGTTTCATTTGTCACATATAAGGAACATTACAGTGAAATGCTTGGTTCTGTATGAGCCTCCTGAGATTGTGCTTCATACAGTAAAAAATAAGTAAAAAGGAATAAAGACCAAACAAACACTATTATACAAAATATACAATATACAAAACGAAAGTACAAAATGCAACGAATGCAAAAATGCTAATGAGGTAGAGATGTAGTGAAAATCTTTTGGTAATGAATAGATAAAATATGGTGTAGTGTTAAAAAGTGAGTGTGTGCAGTGAATGTAGATTGATGGGTTAGTGTTACATAGAGTCATTGAGCATCCTGATGGCCTGGGGATAGAAGCTCCTTCTGAGTCTCTCTGTACCGGCCATGAGACTCCGGTAGCGCTTGCCTGGGGATAGAAGCTCCTTCTGAGTCTCTCTGTACCGGCCATGAGACTCCGGCAGCGCTCGCCTGGGGATAGAAGCTCCTTCTGAGTCTCTCTGTACCGGCCATGAGACTCCGGTAGCGCTCGCCTGGGGATAGAAGCTCCTTCGGAGTCTCTCTGTACCGGCCATGAGACTCCGGTAGCGCTCGCCTGGGGATAGAAGCTCCTTCTGAGTCTCTCTGTACCGGCCATGAGACTCCGGTAGCGCTTGCTTGACCGCAGCAGTGCAAACATGCAGTTGTTTGGGTGACTAGAGTCTTTCACTAATCTCTTAGCCTTGGCCCTGCAACGCCTGGTGTCAGACGGGTCTTTATTGCCAAGTAGTTTACACATAGGAAGGAATTTGATTTGGTCGTTTTCGGTGTGACATTAACGGACAGACAATTACGGTAGAATAAAATAAGAAGTTGGCATAATAAAATCTGCTCACTGCAGATGAGTGGAAGCTGTTCTTGTTGATGAGGCTCACTGCAGAGGAAGCTGTTCTTGTTGACGAGGCTCACTGCTGAGGAAGCTGTTCTTGTTGACGAGGCTCACTGCTGAGGAAGCTGTTCTTGTTGACGAGGCTCACTGCAGAGAAAGCTGTTCTTGTTGACGAGGCTCACTGCAGAGGAAGCTGTTCTTGTTGACGAGGCTCACTGCAGAGGAAGCTGTTCTTGTTGACGAGGCTCACTGCAGAGGAAGTTGTTCTTGTTGACGAGGTTCACTGCAGAGGAAGCTGTTCTTGTTGACGAGGCTCACTGCAGAGGAAGCTGTTCTTGTTGACGAGGCTCACTGCAGAGGAAGCTGTTCTTGTTGACGAGGCTCACTGCAGAGGAAGCTGTTCTTGTCGACGAGGCTCACTGCAGAGGAAGCTGTTCTTGTTGACGAGGCTCACTGCAGAGGAAGCTGTTCTTGTCGACGAGGCTCACTGCAGAGGAAGCTGTTCTTGTTGACGAGGCTCACTGCAGAGGAAGCTGTTCTTGTTGACGAGGCTCACTGCAGAGGAAGCTGTTCTTGTTGATGAGGCTCACTGCAGAGGAAGCTGTTCTTGTTGACGAGGCTCACTGCAGAGGAAGCTGTTCTTGTTGACGAGGCTCACTGAAGAGGAAGCTGTTCTTGTTGATGAGGCTCACTGCAGAGGAAGCTGTTCTTGTTGATGAGGCTCACTGCAGAGGAAGCTGTTCTTGTTGATGAGGCTCACTGCAGAGGAAGCTGTTCTTGTTGACGAGGCTCACTGCAGAGGAAGCTGTTCTTGTTGACGAGGCTCACTGCAGAGGAAGCTGTTCTTGTTGACGAGGCTCACTGCAGAGGAAGCTGTTCTTGTTGATCAGGCTCACTGCAGAGGAAGCTGGTCTTGTTGACGAGGCTCACTGCAGAGGAAGCTGTTCTTGTTGACGAGGCTCACTGCAGAGGAAGCTGTTCTTGTTGACGAGGCTCACTGAAGAGGAAGCTGTTCTTGTTGATGAGGCTCACTGCAGAGGAAGCTGTTCTTGTTGATGAGGCTCACTGCAGAGGAAGCTGTTCTTGTTGATGAGGCTCACTGCAGAGGAAGCTGTTCTTGTTGATCAGGCTCACTGCAGAGGAAGCTGTTCTTGTTGACGAGGCTCACTGCAGAGGAAGCTGTTCTTGTTGATGAGGCTCACTGCAGAGGAAGCTGTTCTTGTTGATCAGGCTCACTGCAGAGGAAGCTGTTCTTGTTGATGAGGCTCACTGCAGAGGAAGCTGTTCTTGTTGACGAGGCTCACTGCAGAGGAAGCTGTTCTTGTTGATCAGGCTCACTGCAGAGGAAGCTGTTCTTGTTGATGAGGCTCACTGCAGAGGAAGCTGTTCTTGTTGATGAGGCTCACTGCAGAGGAAGCTGTTCTTGTTGATGAGGCTCACTGCAGAGGAAGCTGTTCTTGTTGACGAGGCTCACTGCAGAGGAAGCTGTTCTTGTTGATGAGGCTCACTGCAGAGGAAGCTGTTCTTGTTGACGAGGCTCACTGCAGAGGAAGCTGTTCTTGTTGATGAGGCTCACTGTAGAGCAGGGGTCTCAAACTTGCGGCCCGCGGGCCAATTGCGGCCCGCGGGATGATATTTTGCGGCCCCCTACTGGACATCAAAGTGTAGTGTTAATGCGGCCCGCGCACTACTGTTTGCCGAGTCGTTGCGCGAGAGTAGGACGTTTTATTTATTTTGTCACTTGTAGGCTACCATAGCGCAGGCTCATGACAGCAACGTTATGTTAGTGACTTGGTTGAAACGTGATTCCGGAGTGATATCAAGTAAAGTGGAAGCAAATGCATCCTCGCTATCTCCTCTGACTGCGAGCCGTGCTCTGCATGTCCCGCAGCACTGCCACTGTCTGTCTGTGTACGAGTCTGGTCCAATCACATACGCGTCCCGTCAGCGTTTTTCCCCCTCACCCACAGTCTGCGAATCAGAGGCAGAGTAGGGGAGTAGGGCGGGTCTTCACGGACTGCATGTCGTATCTCTCTTTCAGTGCGAATCAGAGTAGAGTTGAAAGCGCATCTACGGTAAACTCGCTCCCAGTTTTATCTCTGTGAGATAAATGTAGCTATTAGCCTATTTTCGCCAGCAGGCAGCCAGCAGAAAAATATGGCATTTTCAAAGATGGTCAGTAAAAGAAAAGTCGACTGCAATTCAAAGGTGAATGGACGGAAACATACGTTCAGCCTGAGTCCCCGCCAGGGGCGTAGCTGGAGATTCTGGGCCCCATGAAAGAATCAATTTGTGGGCCCCCAATCTATAAAAAAATGTGGGGCATTTATTTATTGATGAAAACGCATAATATGGTTTTTACCTATTTTTTTTATAAACAGCTTTGTGATAGAATAAAAAAAATGCACAGTGCATTTCCATAGCTGTGGATGAGTCCACTGACACCACTGAGAAGCCTGAAGAACCGTTCATGTTCTGAAGAACTGTTCATGTTCTGAAATGTTATTGCTAAAGATTGAGAAGATTGGATCAGTTGTACTTTTTTTTTGAATACTTGAAACCCTTTTTTTGTGGAATATTTGATGCGGCCCAGCATCACCCAGACTCTACCTCCAGTGGCCCCCAGGTAAATTGAGTTTGAGACCCCTGCTGTAGAGGAAGATGTTCTTGTGGCGTGAGGTTTTGGCCCTGATGGACCGCAGCCTCCTGCCAGAGGGGGAGTGTCTGAAACAGATTGTGACCGTGTTAGTAGTACAAACGATTCTCCCATCAATGCATCTGATTCACAGCCCTTTTACACCGTAATGACCTATTCTTGAATTACCTATATATGTTTTTCCCCCTGAAAGGTCATTTCTGTCCCGCTGGGGCTGCCCGGCCCCTGCCCTGCCCCGTAGGGACCCTTAGCAACCAGACCGGGGCCCACACTGTCTCCGTCTGCCTGGCCTGTCCCCCAGGAGTCTACTGCAGCGCCCCCGGAGCCTCCACCCCACACGGTGAGCAGGGAGAGCAACATCTGTACGGAGCCAACAGCATGAACGAGTCCCTACATGAGATAACCGAGTCTAAATGATGGAATAGCCTTAGTGACGGGTTGCAGTTGTGTACTTCTCAGGGGAGATTTAAAAAAGCCTTAAAAAGGATAAAATAATTCAGGAGTACAGTTTTGGGTAAAAACATCAAACATTTGTTTTTTTCTTTCAAAAAAGTATATCAGTTGCAACATATTTTTTGTTTTTCTTTCTTATATTTAAAATATATTTAGTTTTTAAGAATTTTTATAGGTTAGGCAAAAATAAGCATGTGCTTCAGCCTATTCCTTTTTTTCGGTCGTTGATTTTGGATTTTGTGTGTGAGCTTGCCTTGAATATGTACATTTGTGATATTTTTTTTTCTTTTTCCTTTTGTAAGTCCACACGGGTATATGTTTGATTTGTCTGTAAACAAGACCGAAAAATAAACGTCATTCATTCATTCATTCATTCATTCATTCATTCATTCATTCATTCATTCATTCATTCATTCATTCATTCATTCATTCACATCTCCTGCGCTTGAAATGGAGAAGTCGATTAGATCGTTGGCTGTCCCTGTGTTGTTGTCCTAGGGCCGTGCCTGCAGGGTTACTTCTGCCACGGCGGAGCGATGGGACCGACTCCCCAGAGCTCCGAGGAGTTCCCCAGGAACGGGCCCTGTCCCTCGGGACACTACTGTCCAGCTGGGTGCCTCTCGCCGCTGCCCTGCCCTCCGGGAAGCGTCCGCAACACCACCGGTACACGCACACGCGCACGCGTCCCCGAGACGCTTCCTTCCATCTCCTCTTGGCTCGATTACCGTGTGATGAATATCTCCTGAAGACAATTGTATTTAGTAGGAAAGAAGATTGTCTTTATTGAATTCAAAACACGTGTTCTCTGGTGAAAATGGGTTCCGGACTGTGGAAGATTCGCCATCCTGGACCCCTCACTCTAGTCCAAGATGATTTCATCACGCGCATACTTAACCAGTTTTCCATCGACAATGAGATCCCAATGGGGAATATCATACAGCATTATTATCTGTAGTGTTATGTTAACCATAACGTATGACGTATATCACACCAGTTAGGGTACCTTATGTAAACTGCACCTGTGTATACTGTATACTTTACTCATATATTCAGATTCTAAGTGTCATTGACCATATTTATTGTAGTGCATATACGTATCAGGTCTA
This sequence comes from Notolepis coatsorum, assembly GCF_963971535.1. Classification (NCBI taxonomy): domain Eukaryota; kingdom Metazoa; phylum Chordata; class Actinopteri; order Aulopiformes; family Paralepididae; genus Notolepis; species Notolepis coatsorum. Next base: position 318,170,808 of record NC_140165.1, read on the forward strand.
ATATAACTGATGGGACATACAGACACAGACCCTCATCTGCACCTTTTATTGCACTGCCTACTTGCTCATATTCAGAGTTTTCAAACCTTTATTTAAACTGGAAAGGCAACTGAGGTTTCTCTCATTTACAGTCACGTCAAGTGTACATAGAGTTAATAAGCACAAAAAAAAGGCATATAATATAATCACAACAATACAAGTAAGGATAGCAATCAATTAAAACACGTACAACTTGACTGACAAAGGTTGGAGATCACGGTTTTAAACTCTGAAACAGAGGGGCGAACGTTATGAATTGAAAATGGGGGACCCTGATGTAAACAAGGCGAACGTCTCTCTGGTCTGCATCCCCTTAACAATTGTGTGTATTGAGCCGTACTGTATTGTACCCATTCTGCAATCTGTTAAATAAAGTTTTCAATCAATCAGAATTATGCAGTTCATTCCATGAGCTAGAGGGGCATCGTGTTAATTATATTGTAAACAATATAGTTAATTATATTGTTTACACTGCTTATTTGTATCCGTACTATAATTCTATTGTCTATATCAGGGGTTTTCAAACTTTTTTATACCACGACCCCATTTTATTTAGGAATTTTTTTGGCAACCCCACACTTAACACAATCTGCGCCAGAAACGAGTTTACTCGTTTTTGGGATCGTTATTTCGTTTATTCGCTATATCTATTCATAATTCATAGCTGCAGCCTCTGGTATACCCTTCAGAGCCTGTCTGAGCTGGCAGACGGTCAACACCGCCCTCTACTGCCAGGCGGAGCTATTGCATCTCATTGAAAATGGGCTGGTGTGTTTTAGGAGGCGATCTGAGCCGGGCGGGTGGGGTTTAAATACTCAGGCGAGCCAGTTCTATACAACGATGGCATCGAACAGTAACTCCGCCCGCCCGTCATTGTGAAACGGTCGGTAGTGTGGTACGGACTTCCACGAGCATTATTTGGAATTGGCTTACGGTGGGGGGGGGGGGGGGGGGGTCTAGCGCCCCGCTACGACGGTCATTTCATGTATGCACGAGGAGACATAATAATGATAATCTGACTTCCGGTTAAGCTGCAATATGTAGCGCACGCAATTGGTTATAGCTCCGCTCCCGTTATCGTTAATTTCGTTTAAAAACCTTATTTGGACAATACCAAAAGAGACTAGACCACATCGTATGTATTGATAAGACCTTCTACTAACTATATCAAAAGACAACATGGTTAGGGATAGGGAAAAGACGGGAAAGAAACAAGAAACGGCAAAGCTAACGGCGCAGATTGAAACTCGGTCAAAGACAATGACAGGCGACGCTGTGGCAGATCCGTTGGTGAGCCCCGGCGCGGGGAATATAGAGGAGAATACACAGGGACCAAGGACAACTGGCCCCGAGATGGAGACAACAGATGACAACATAGCAGGAACATCAGAAAAAAGTACCGTGAAGGAAAAAGCAGGCGATTTTGAGAAGATAATAGCACAATCATCCATCGGATCCCTCACTGCTCCAACAACATCAACTGACACAAGCAGTTCAGTTGCACAGCCCGACTTCAACTCTCTGACTACCCTGATAAAAGAACAGATGATCGCTTTCAAAGCACACGTAGAAGAACAGTTGGTCGCACACGCTGAACACATCGATACTAAATTCGAAGAGGTTATGAGAGCAGTCACTTTGCTGTCCGTGCGAATCACGACAGTGGAGATTTCGGTGACAGAAAACACAAAAGCAGTCAAGGCGAACGAAGGTATCATGACAGTGATGGGAGAAGAGATGGAAAAAGTTAAAGATGAATACCGGAGGGAAATAAAATTGCTTAAAAACGAAGTGATGGAGAGGCAACTAGAAACCCATCGTTACCACAGGCGGAATAACATCCGCATTGTGGGGCTTGATGAATCAGTGAACTGCGATGACATCAACTTTCCAAACGAGTTATCAACGATTTTGAATAACTCCGATCCAAACAAAGTGCCAGAAGTGGAACAAGTTTACAGAATTGGTTCCCAGGGGCAAAATATCAACGGGCCGAGAGTCATCATTGTCACTCTACGGAAAACTACAACAAGGGATGAAATCATCAAATATGCTCGCAACCAACGTGGGATGCTGAAGTATGGTGATAAACCAATATTTATCTACGAAGATTTGAGCAGAGAGGCCATCATCCGACGTCAACCATACAAAGTTGTGATGCAAAAGCTGTACACAGCCGGCCACAAGCCAAGGCTAGCATATCCGGCGCTGTTATCATTCTTGGACAATAACGGCCGCAGGTCAGGTCCATTTACACCCTTTTATGCTGAGGATTTCCTGATTCAAAATGCAGCAAATAACCCAAAGCATGACGGAAATGCCGGAATCAGTTAAGCCTCTCTCTAAATATATACCAGTGTAGGAATGACTTTATTGTGTTCATCAATGAGGTCATTCCACCAGTGTTGGAATAACATTGCTGTGTTCATCAAAGTAGCAAACGATATGCAAGTCGTCTATAACAATGTTTACTGTGTATAATACGATTCATAATACATTATAATTTCAGTCTCTGGTCTCTGAGGGGACAAATAAATATCAATATAAAAAGATCTATCTGGAATATTCTGGGTTTATCGCTCAAATGCCCTGGGTCTCTTAGATCATTCTGGAATGTAAAATAGTCTAGGCACTAGTATATTCTACAACCTTCTAGAATATAAGGCACCATGACAACGAAGTAAAATAGTCTAGGCACTAGTATATTCTACAACCTTCTAGAATATAAGGCACCATGACAACGAAGCATACAACTCTAACAATAACATTCGGTGTGCATACACATAGCATATATAAATTAAATGAAGTGCAATCAGCCCTTAATAATACTTTAAAATTATCCACACATAAACGTATGGGCACAGCAAGGTTATTCTAACAATTTAAGTAATCACTCCATTAAAGGCACATTGAAGCGCTAAAAGGCGCTGCTTTTCTATCTTATCTAATCAGTTAAATCGGTTCTAGTGGCTTCTCCACGTTGATAATTATTTATCTCTTATTCCTTATCTATATCTTTCCATTGATTTTTATTTTATTAAATTTTTTCTTCTCATCACCCTATATTTTTTAAATATAATTTAACTTACATTGTTCTTTTCCAATGTTCTTCACATTAAGGTGTCAATATTACTATATATTTTTTAAATATATTGTAACTTACATTATTCTTTTCCAATGTTCTTCACATTAAGTGTCAATACTGATCTACAATCTTTTCCTTTTTTTTCCCTCACACGTTGGTGGAGGGTTCAAAGGAATATGTCGATAAAGGTTTATTCTCTTTTTATTTTATTTTTTATTTTTATCTTTAGGTTATTTATCACAATACTTCATTACAGTAAGGGAAGGTGCAAGACCAAAAGCGACATTCTATTGCAATAGAATGGAAATGTTAGATCCTATGGCAATGAGCATAGGAAAATTAGGATTACAATGCTCAGGTTGGGCAATCCGGTGGACCATGGGAGAAAGTCAATCGCGGAGGATGTGTTCTTGGAACACAGGCATGTTCGACTTTCTGGGAGAGGGGAAAATAGGGGATTTTTATTTGTATATATATATGTTTTTAAGCTCAGCTCTCAACGGGACCTCATTAATTGGATGTGCATCTATTGTAGCTTCATACTCCAGAAACATTACCAAAAACTACACGAAAACATGCATAGACTATGGCTAGTTTGAATATAATGGTATGGAACACCGGTGGGATAAACAAACAACACAAGCGCAAAAGCGTGCTTACACTGATGAAAAAAGAACATGTGGACGTGGCACTATTAAGCGAAACGCACATTTTAGAGGGAGACATAAATACGTTAGCGGATAACATATACCATAATATTGGTCACTCTTCTTTTGCTACGAGAACTAGAGGGGTAGCCATAGTCGTCAGACGCAAATTAAATATCGAATTGAAAGGGGTATGGTCGGATGCTGAGGGGCGCATAACTATAGCTAGGATTATACACAATAACAGGAAAATTGCATTGGCAGCGGTATATGCCCCGAATTTGTACGAAGTGGGTTTCTTCACTTCACTAACAGGAGAAATGTTAAACCATCCCGAGTACTCATACATAATAGGTGCGGATTTTAATGCCATTTGGAACCCAAGGATGGACAAAACTTACCTTTCCTTCTCCAGCGAACAAAAGAATTCATCTAAAGCATTAAAAGATTGGTCGAAATCAACAGGAGTAACTGATTTATGGCGTTCACTTAACCCCATGACCCGCAAGTACTCCTGTCGTTCGGCGAGACACAACACACTATCCAGAATTGATTACGTCTTTGCATCCCCGAGAATATTTGATAAATACGAAGTGGAAATGACACCCAATGCGCTATCAGATCACTGCTACTTAATCCTGAAAGCAACATTTGGTACATTATCTACCCGGGCCCCAAGATGGCGTTTTAATTCGATGCTGCTTAACAACAAGGAATTCATTACACAAATTAAAGAAGCTCTCACAGTATTCCTACAAGTTAATGCTAACTCGGTGCAAGATCCCAGAATATTATGGATGTCGGTAAAGAGTATGATCAAGGATTTCTCGGATAGATTTACCTCCATATTGCGCAAAAATCAAAACACAAAACTGTCTGAAAAGGAAACGCTTTACTCAACGCTTTTTAATTCTTTAAAATACAACAACTCTACTAGACTAGATAACCAAGTTAACATTCTAAAGACCGAGATCAAAGCAATGTACAGACAAAAATCGGAATTGCAAATACGCAGCACTAGACAACAGCAGTACTTCCAAGGTTCTAAACCTAGTCACCTATTAGCCATGCGACTAAGAATTAATGCAAAATTTGCAGATATAACTGCCATTAGGAAACAACAAGCTCTAGTAACAGAACCCAAAATAATAAACGATACATTCAAAGAATTCTACTCCGATTTATATAACTCAGAAACGACCTTTGATCAAGACAAATTAGACACATATCTTAATCAAATTACTCTCCCTAAACTTACAGATGAAGACGCTAAACAGTTAGAAGTACCGATCACATTAGAAGAACTCAAGAAGGCCATATCCGGAATGAAAAACGGCAAAGCTCCGGGAATTGACGGTATCCCATCAGAAATGTACATTTCTTGCTGGGACATATTTGGACCCTTATTACTAAATATGATCTTATACTCAGTCAAAGAGGGAAGCTTCATCGAACACCAAAATACCGCACTCATTTCAGTTCTTCACAAAAAAGACAAAGACCCCACTGAATGCGGTAGTTACCGTCCTTTAAGCCTCCTCGGAACCGATGTCAAACTGTACTCTAAGATATTAGCCATCAGATTGCAAAAGCATATGACGTCTTTAGTTCATACGGACCAAACAGGCTTCATAAAAGGTCGCCTGATCAATGATAACATAAGGCGAATACTGCACGTACTAGATACAGACAAAGAGGACATCACACCTAAGGCGATACTATCCCTGGATGCTATGAAAGCATTTGACAGGTTGGAATGGTCGTTTCTATGGGCAGTATTGGAAAGGATGGGGTTAGGAAAAGGTTTCATTGATATGATTAAAGTACTATACAAGGACCCATCGGCCATGATTACAACAGGCACAATCATCTCCAAAATCTTTCCGGTATCACGCTCTGCCAGACAGGGTTGCCCTCTTAGTCCCGGACTATTCAATTTATCATTAGAGCCTTTAGCACAATATATAAGACAATCCCAATCCATAGAACCAATCGTAATCAAGGGCACACAACAAAAAATTTGTTTATATGCGGACGACGTAATATTGTTCATGCAAAACCCCAACACCACATTGCCTCATCTGCTCAAGTTGATTGAGAACTTTGGTGATCTATCGGGATTTAAGATAAATTGGCCGAAGTCGGCTTTCCTTCCACTTAACACCCCTGCAAAAAAAGATATAACCCTCCCAGGTGCGATACCGATGGTAAAACATTTCAGATGCTTGGGAGTGGAAATATTCCCCACCATAAGACAAACGGTGAAGCACAATTACACAAAAATACAGAACAAAATCAAGGACGACCTGGACAGGTGGGCAAAACTTAAAAACTCAGTACAGGCAAGGGTATCAATAGTTAAGATGGATGTATTACCAAGAATCAATTTCTTCAGCTCAATGCTTCCGTTACCTCCTCCAGAGGGCTACTGGAAAAGATTACAAACCTCCACATACAAATTTATTTGGAATAACAAACCACCTCGCATAAAAAGATCCACCGCACAGAGAAGTAAAGCAGACGGTGGCATGGCAGTCCCAGATTTTTTACAATATTTTAATGCCTTCACATTAAGACCATTGAAGAAGATATGGTTTGACCCCGAGGCTTTGGTATCTTGGAGAGAATTAGAAGAAAACATAGTAGCCCCACAGAGATTGAAAGACATAGCATACACTAAACTTTCAATCAAGCATTGTGAGCGAGAATTTGGCCCAATAATAACCCATGCAATCAGGACATGGCGGGAAACTCAAAGGAAATTTCCTAACAATCAAGTATGGCATAATCACACTCCCATATTCAATAACAATGCTCTCTTAATGGGAAAACGACCTATAAGATTCCCTGTATGGGAAGAAAGAGGCATACACTCATTAGGGGATATTTTTAATAACAAGGGCCTCTGTAGTTATGTCGAAATATGCATAAAGTTTAACCTCACCGAGTCCACATGGCTTTTTTACATACAGTTAAAACTTTGTATGAGATCTCACGGTGTTCCATTACACATACCAATTGAACACCACAGATACCACAAATTTTTCTATGACAGAAATACATTGGGAGGTTTTGTATCAGGTTTTTATTCACAATTACTAACGTCCTCGTACGAAACCCTTCAACTAGACAATGTCTGGAGGAGGGATATACCAGACCTGGAAAATGACTTTGATTGGCAAGGAGCCTGGGCAAATGTCCGACTTACATCAAGGAACCCGGATCATCAACAAATCAATCTGAACTATATTCACAGGACATACTTGACTCCTATAAGGCTGTGCAAAATGGGGCTTATACAAAACTCCAAATGCTCCCAATGTACAAATGGGGACGAAGGAACATTTATGCACATGTATTGGGACTGCCCACCAGTTAAGGCATTCTGGGAAGATGTGTCCCAACAATTATCAATACTCGTATTTTGGAATATACCTGTACACCCCGCGGTATTGCTATTGAATGATGTTTTTGAGTTTGCAGTGAACCCACAACTAAAAAGATTGGTTTTATCGGGTATCACAGTAGCTAAAAAACTGATTGCATCACGTTGGTTTCAACCGGAAAAAATGTGCCGGAAAGTGTGGTTTCTTACATATCTTGATGTGATATATCAAGAAATATCAACAGCAAGAATTCTAGGGCTCAATGAATCCAAAATGTTAATGTGGTTAGAAGTGGTGGAGAGAATAAAAGCTAGCCTATAATGGTGATGTCTGGTTAGGAGTGAGGGATAATAGAGGTACTATCCAAGAGGGGGTCCGGGAGGGGGGGATTTGAGCTGGAGCATATGTGTGTAGGGTTTTAGAAAATAGGTATTCGGGGTATATTATATACTAACATTTATATAATTGTAACTTCGCTGGATATACACGGTATACGGTTAAAATGTTATTATTGACAATTTTTGTTTTATCCTGTTTCTGTACTTGCATATATTTTAACCACCTTTACTGAAAGTTTCATTATACATTGTGTGTTGAGTACTGACTTTTAATAAGTTTTGTTTTGCAATAATAAAAAAAATTAAAAAAAATAAAAAATAATGATAATCTAGTGTTGATTTCAGGATGATTAGATAATCAGCCGAAAAATTACAACGTGATTGCAGTAAAATGCCTTTTTCTCGTCTTTTTCCTGGAATTACTGAAAAGCACCCAAACCATACTCTATTCAAAACGGTATAAAACGGAAATGTACGGATGAAAAAACAATCTGTCTCGGGCATGTATGTTGCAAAAAAAATATTACCTTTTTTTCTTTCTTTTTTTCTTCTCGCCAATGCGCACCTACCCACGCACCTACCCACGACCCCACTTTGGGTCGCGACCCGTAGTTTGAGAACCGCTGGTCTATATTTATGTCTTCTACTATCACCCTGCCCATACCTGTACCCCCCCCTCCCCCCATGCTGCTACGACACTTGAATTTCCCCCAAGGGCACCGATAAAGGAATGTCTTATCTTATCTTGTCTTGTCTTTCTCCTGGCGTCCTCCAGGGGGCGTGTCCGTGGAGGGCTGCTCTGCCTGTCCTGCGGGTCAGTTCTGCCCCAGCGAGGGTCTGGCCGCTCCCTCGGGTCCCTGTGCTGCCGGCTTCTACTGCCCCCACGACTTCTCCTCCACCACCCCCCACGCCTTCCTCTGCCCCAAGGTCAGACACACACTGACAGGCTTACACTCTCTCTCTCTCTCTCTCTCTCTCTCTCTCTCTCTCTCTCTCTCTCTCTCTCTCTCTCTCTCTCTCTCTCTCTCTCTCTCTCTCTCTCTCTCTCTCTCTCTCTCTGAGTTATTTTCCATGTTTGTGGGAAGTATATGTCTTGGTACTGTATAGTGGGCAGGTTGTTAGGAAGTGGAGCTCGGTTTCCACCTCTTCTTGTGTGCAGTGGGTGCACAGTCTGTCTTCGCTTGGGAGCCAGGTCTGCCTATGGCGGCCTTTCTCAATGGCTAGGCTGTGCTCGCTGAGTCTGTACCTAGTCAAGGATCTTCTTAGTTTTGGGTCAGTCACAGTGCTCAGGTATTCTGCCACTGTGTACTCTCTGTTTAGGGCCAAGTAGCATTTAAATTTCCTCTGGTTTTGGGTTGATTCTTTCCAATGTGTCTGATAGTTTTCTTTTCTTATAATTTGGTTTAGTCCAGTGTGGTTTCTGTCTGGTGGCTCTGCTTGTGTTTGTGAGCAGAGTCCCAGAACCATCTGGCTGAGTGGGCATCTCTCACGGGTCTCTCTGTAGGTGAGGGCTTTGTTATGGAGTGTGTCTGGGTCACTTTCTTTTAGGTGATTATATAATTACATCTAGCTATTCAGCCCTGCGTTTGACAGCTCTGCGACAACTTATCTCACGAGTCACGCTGTTTTTATGTGTAAGGAAAACTCTGCAAGCAATGGTCTAAACGCACCTCGTTGCAGTAAATCTCTCTCTCTCTCTCTCTCTCTCTCTCTCTCTCTCTCTCTCTCTCTCTCTCTCTCTCTCTCTCTGGAAAACTATGCAAGCGTTGCATCCCCTGCTGATTCCTGATCCTATTTCATTCAAAAGGAAGATATTGATGGACATTAGCTATAGTATATAGCTCAGCAGCTGTAACAGAATCATTTGATTATTTACATTTCAACAGTGTCAAAATATTCATTTGAATTATAATGAATTAAAGAATTGTATAAAGAACTTTCCATGTCTGTCATCTAATAATATATTCCATTACCTTTCCTATCTGTATCGAAGTCAAAATGTTGGCATCGTGACAACACTACAACAAACAAAATCAGCTGGACAACCTATATCCTTTGTCTAGGAGGCATGGACCAATGTGTGATTTTGGCAGTGTTGGGAAAGTTCACTTTCACAGTTCACAAATTTTAAAACGAGTTCAGTTCATAGTTCATAATTCAAAATTTTGAACTAAAGTTCATGGTTTCAAAAATGAACGAATTGATAGTTTATAGTTCTTTTTTCAATACGTTGCTGCGAGCTATTATTTGTCAAATGTATTGCCACAACCCATAATAGAACCACAGAATACTGGCATTTCCATAACGCTTTGCTGCCGCCCATTCAGTCCACACTAGTAGCAGCTGCAGCTTTCATCTCTACAGTATATTTTCAAAAACATGAGGAAAAACGTGCTGCTGCTTGAATGGTCTTTATTAAGTATAATAATCTAAATATACTTAAAGTACCAAAAGTGAAAGTAGTCATTGTGCAAACATATAACAAACATGTGCCGACATAACTCTGTACTAACACAACACGAGGTAGGAACCAGGCTGAGGTATGAAACTAAGGTTGTACCTCAAAGGTCAATATTCAAAGTGCAAAACATTTACTGACTTTAACTAAAACTCTTTTAAATGCTCATACACCGACGTCGTAGAGTCTGACTCTGAGCGAGTGCAGCGCCTTCTGAAAGTGCGAGTGCTGCTGCTCTACTACCAGACTCCCCGAAGCTCCGCCCAGAGCGGTTGCCAGAATGGGTGGTTTTCCGCATTATTTTAAAGCCTGTTTACGGTGTGCTTTAACTGGGTTTTCGACCTAAAGGCATATGAAATCTGGCACACTTTTGAACGCCGTTATAATACAGTGCTGAGAATGAACGCACTTTTGAACGCCGTTATACAGCGCTGAGAATGAACGCGTTCTCAATTACGTTCATCTAGCGGGAAAAAAACACCCGTTCAGTTCACGTTCGCCCAAAATACGAACGCGTTCACGAACGATCGTTCATTGAACGCGTTCAGGTACATCACTGTATTTTGGTGGTGCTATTGCACAGATGTTTGTCCCTTAGTATGCACACACACACACACGCACAGTATAATATGCATGTAATAAATAGTTTGTTAATAAACTCTGTGTTACTTGAAATGTTTTCACTGCGCTCCTACATTTCTTTGTGTGCTCCAATTTCTTTTCTTTTTTTTCATGTGCTCCTTGGGAAAAAGGTGAGCGTAGAGCCCTGGCTGGACAGTGGGCTGCTGGATGGGTCCCTGATTGAACAGTGTCCTCCAGTTATCTTAGAATGGGTCAGAAGAACCTTCCGAGACAGAACGAACCAGCGAGGCCCTTGAGGAGCCGCAGTACTCATGAATAATTCACCTCAACACCTCAACAGAAAAAAGATAGGAGGATTTGAAATACGCTTAGAAAAGAAGACTTCTGTTTAATGCAGGCATTTCCTCGACCCTCATTCCTATTTCAGGAGCTCGATGTGAACTTTCAAGGGCATTTTAGCCCGAGGCGCCGTTTCGTTTAAATTGTCAAGCCGAGGAGAATAGGCTGCGTCTGAAATCGCTCTCGCCTTTCCTGCAGGGCCACTACTGTCCCGAGGGCTCCCCCCTGGCGCTGCCCTGCCTGACGGGTGAGTACCAGCCCAACCCGGGCGCCGCTGGCTGCATCCCCTGCCGGCCGGGCTTCTACTGCGAGGAGGCCGTGGTGGGCGACCCGTGGCCCTGTCCGCCTCACTCCTTCTGCCCGGCAGGTACTGATCCGTGTCGGTTATTATAGGAGACTGACTTGCATACAGAACATGGTCGTTACTGAGGGGCAGTCGGTGGATTCGGTCGAGGAGACATTTCATTTCATTTCAAACCTTTATTTAAACTCGAAAGGCCACTGAGGTTTCCCTCGTTTACAGTCACGTCGAGTGCACAGACAGAGTTGAGCAACACATACAGAGGCATTTTTGCACTGCTAAAAATGTGCACATTACTCATTACACACATACTTCTTTTTGGAACTGTCCATAGCCATCTTTGTTATTTAAAATGTATATAGTGAATGAATGAATGAAAACTTTATTTAACAGATTGCAGAATGGGTACAATACAGTACGGCTCAATACACACAATTGTTAATCTTGTTTACATCAGGGTCCCCCATTTTCAATTCATAGTGACATTTATGACATACACAACATACATGACGTTTATGGTATAGGGACATACATGACATACAGGTATTTAGTACTGTTACATTTGTGACATATACGATATTCAAATATACAGTACTGTTACCCATAGATCCTGACAGAATATATACATATGATGGGGAGGGGACTGTACATTAGGAGGGGGTGGGAGAGAAATATACATATGGCAGGGAGAGAATATATACATACGGTGGGGAGGAGACTGTACATTAGGAAGGGGTGGGTGGGTGGGAGAGAAATATACATACGGCGGGGAGAGAATATATGTGAGGGCTGTGGGTGTGTGTGTGTGTCTGTGGGTCATGAGCAGATAATAGGGACTCTTAAAGTTATACGTAAAACGGACAACCACTAACTGCTTACGCAGACGTTTTAGGAGAAGGGGAAAAAGAAACAACACAAAACAACCTTTACAGGTGGAAGCCTCAAAGTGAGTATTCAAGAAAATAAGTAATGTCCAAAAAAACAGGACGACACTCATTAAAGAGGTATTGTAGAGAAAATAAATAAGCCACAAAGGCAACTCCTAAAAACAGAGATTATATTGCAAACATAAAACAATAAACCTCCACCAAGGGAGTTTATGTGCAAAGGGCAGTTCCAAAAGAACAAAAGAAAACACTACCATAAAGGACTCAGCCTTTATAAAATAAAGTGTAAACTAAGGCCAGTAGACGAAAACGAGTATAGCTACAAAAGAAGGCTAAATGCTGAATAGGGCAGCACTACACTTAAATATAAGAAGCCTGACCAAAAGTATAGCCAGCACAAGGAAAATAAAAAAGCAGTTGACGCTGCAATCTCCAAACTTAAATAGACTCCACATGGCCATAGGCACAGCTGCACTGCATCAGGTGCAATCAAGCCCACACATCTGCCGACCCATGAGGCAATTAACCACAGGGAACAGGGATTGACAGCTATCCCTCACAGAGAGGTGAAATAAAGCAAAAATAGACAGCTGTCCCTCACAGAAAGGTGAAATAAGGCAAAAACCATGACAATATATACATGCAGTGGGGAGGAGACTGTCTATTAGGAGGGGGTGGGGGGGTTTGGACATTTACGGTGGCCAGTTTCGAATTGCATCCCTTTAATCATTCGTATGAATCACATTTATATCACACAAAAATTATAGAAAGTAAGCAAACCAAGCCACCCGTCAAAATGTAAGGTTGAAGAATCTTCGCTTAAGGCCTGGAGTGCTGTTGAGTCCAATCTCTACAGGCCTCTAAACTAATGACATTTGTCCCTTTGGACCGAGGAATCCATCTGTGTGTGTTTGTGTTGACAGGAACCATTGTGTTACAGGAACCATTGTGTTACAGGAACCATGTGTGTTTGTGTTGACATGAACCATTGTGTTACAGGAACCATGTGTTACAGGAACCATTGTGTTACAGGAACCATTGTGTTACAGGAACCATGTGTGTTTGTGTTACAGGAACCATGTGTTTGTATTACAGGAACCATTGTGTTACAGGAACCATTGTGTTACAGGAACCATTGTGTTACAGGAACCATGTGTGTTTGTGTTACAGGAACCATGTGTTTGTATTACAGGAACCATTGTGTTACAGGAACCATGTGTGTTTGTGTTACAGGAACCATTGTGTTACAGGAACCATGTGTGTTTGTGTTACAGGAACCATGTGTTTGTGTTACAGGAACCATGTGTGTGTGTTACAGGAACCATGTGTTTGTGTTACAGGAACCATGTGTGTGTGTTACAGGAACCATGTGTGTGTGTTACAGGAACCATGTGTGTGTGTTACAGGAACCATGTGTGTGTGTTACAGGAACCATGTGTTTGTGTTACAGGAACCATGTGTGTGTGTTACAGGAACCATGTGTGTGTGTGTTACAGGAACCATGTGTGTTACAGGAACCATGTGTGTTACAGGAACCATGTGTGTTACAGGAACCATGTGTGTGTTACAGGAACCATGTGTGTTACAGGAACCATGTGTGTGTTACAGGAACCATGTGTGTTACAGGAACCATGTGTGTTTGTGTTACAGGAACCATGTGTGTGTGTTACAGGAACCATGTGTGTGTGTTACAGGAACCATGTGTGTTACAGGAACCATGTGTGTGTTACAGGAACCATGTGTGTTACAGGAACCATGTGTGTGTTACAGGAACCATGTGTGTGTGTTACAGGAACCATGTGTGTGTGTGTGTTACAGGAACCATGTGTGTGTGTTACAGGAACCATGTGTGTGTGTGTTACAGGAACCATGTGTGTGTGTTACAGGAACCATGTGTGTGTGTTACAGGAACCATGTGTGTGTTACAGGCACCATGTGTTTGTGTTACAGGAACCATGTGTTTGTGTTACAGGAACCATGTGTGTTACAGGAACCATGTGTGTGTTACAGGAACCATGTGTGTTACAGGAACCATGTGTGTGTTACAGGAACCATGTGTGTGTGTTACAGGAACCATGTGTGTGTGTTACAGGAACCATGTGTGTGTGTTACAGGAACCATGTGTGTGTGTTACAGGAACCATGTGTGTGTGTGTTACAGGAACCATGTGTGTGTGTTACAGGAACCATGTGTGTGTTACAGGAACCATGTGTGTGTGTTACAGGAACCATATGTGTGTGTTACAGGAACCATGTGTGTGTTACAGGAACCATGTGTGTTACAGGAACCATGTGTGTGTTACAGGAACCATGTGTGTTACAGGAACAATGTGTGTGTTACAGGAACCATGTGTGTTACAGGAACCATGTGTGTGTGTGTTGCAGGAACCATGTGTGTGTTACAGGAACCATGTGTGTGTTACAGGAACCATGTGTGTTACAGGAACCATGTGTGTGTTACAGGAACCATGTGTGTTACAGGAACCATGTGTGTTACAAGAACCATGTGTGTGTTACAGGAACCATGTGTGTTACAGGAACCATGTGTGTGTTACAGGAACCATGTGTGTGTTACAGGAACCATGTGTGTTACAGGAACCATGTGTGTTACAGGAACCATGTGTGTTTGTGTTACAGGAACCATGTGTGTGTGTTACAGGAACCATGTGTGTTTGTGTTACAGGAACCATGTGTGTGTGTTACAGGAACCATGTGTGTGTGTTACAGGAACCATGGTTCCTCAGCTCTGTGCTAACGGCACCTTCACCCCCTCAGAGCAGCGGGGGCTGCAGGAGGAGGGGGAGTGTTTAGCCTGCCCCCCGGGACGCTACTGCAGGTAGAGCACACCTCTACACACCTCTACACACCTCTACACACCTCTACACACACGCACACACGCGCACGCACGCACGCACACACACGCACACACACACACATGTATACATGCGTGCACACACAGACTACTGTGTGTGTACTAGGGGTGTGCGGAGATGTAATTATCTGTATCTGTAACTGTTCAACCATCAAGATTATATGTATCTGTTTAACTATCAAGATTATCTGTATCTGTTCAACCATCAATATTATCTGTATCTGTTCAACCATCAATATTATCTGTATCTGTTCAACCATCAATATTATCTGTATCTGTTCAACCATCAATATTATCTGTATCTGTTCAACCATCAAGATTATCTGTATCTGTTCAACCATCAATATTATCTGTATCTGTTCAACCATCAATATTATCTGTATCTGTTCAACCATCAATATTATCTGTATCTGTTCAACCATCAAGATTATCTGTATCTGTTTAACCATCAAGATTATCTGTATCTGTTCAACCATCAAGATTATCTGTATCTGTTTAACCATCAAGATTATCTGTATCTGTTTAACCATCAAGATTATCTGTTACTGTTTAACCACCAAGATTATCTGTATCTGTTTAACCATCAATATTATCTGTATCTGTTTAACCATCAAGATTATCTGTATCTGTTTAACCATCAAGATTATCTGTATCTGTTCAACCATCAATATTATCTGTATCTGTTTAACCATCAAGATTATCTGTATCTGTTCAACCATCAAGATTATCTGTTCAACCATCAAGATTATCTGTATCTGTATCTGTTCAACCATCAAGATTATCTGTATCTGTTCAACCATCAAGGTTATCTGTATCTGTTCAACCATCAAGATTATCTGTTTAACCATCAAGATTATCTGTATCTGTTTAACCAACAAGATTATCTGTATCTGTTCAACCATCAAGATTATCTGTATCTGTTCAACCATCAACATTATCTGTATCCGTCTATAAACCGGAAGTGGGCGTGGTTTATGTTATTCTTATATTTTCTCTCGTATATATATACAATTATTAAAAAAAAATCTAGATGAGACCTTGATTGTCATGGAGCAGCAACATACAAGAGAAAACATGAGAAAATGCCTTTTTCTTTATCTCTTTTGATTTAGATTTTGAAAATATAATTAGTAATATTTCCGTGGGTCCAAATGAAGCAACGGTCCCACAGGTAGTTATTTACGGAGGACAGATGGTGCGTCGGTCTAGGCAGAGCGCGCTGCATCAATGGAGCTCATAACATAATTGTTTTTATAATAATTATCCTGAATAATAATATTAATATCTGTGTATATTAAAACTATATGTGTCCATCTCATTATCAGTGTTTTCTCCAAATTCAAATTCGGATTTGGGCTCATCCCTACTGTATACACATGCACACAGGGGCGGAGCTTCCTATAGGCGACATAGGCGGTTGCCTAGAGCGCCACCCAGAGGGGCGTGCCAAAAACTGCGCAGCAAGAAAAATATATTATTTTATTTTATATATTTTTTTAACAGAATTTTTGCATTATTAATAGGGATGTCCGATATGTCCGGCAGTAAAATGTGATATCGGAAAATATCGGTATCGGTTTAAAAAAAGAAAAAAACAATAACAATATTTGTTATATATATATCCAGTGAAATTATTAGTTACCTGAAATTATTCAGTTTTTTTGGGGGGGGAAACCCTGCATATATCGGTATCGGTTGATATCGGTATCGGAAATTAAGAGTTGGACAATATCGGAATATCGGTATCGGTAAAAAAGCCAATATCGAGCATCCCTAATTATTAATATTATTATTATTATTTGTTAGCTACGTTGTTTATATGTTTGAATTCTTTAGTGTGCACTTTACATTTATTCTTAGCTCTTGTTCTTGTTTGTAATAAATAAAGGTGCAGTACTGTATAACTCTTAAGATTTGGTGAAGTTTGCCT
The DNA here is from genome assembly GCF_963971535.1 of Notolepis coatsorum. Classification (NCBI taxonomy): domain Eukaryota; kingdom Metazoa; phylum Chordata; class Actinopteri; order Aulopiformes; family Paralepididae; genus Notolepis; species Notolepis coatsorum. The sequence continues at coordinate 318,187,671 of NC_140165.1, forward strand.
AGGGCGCCAAATGTGCTAGGCCCGGCCCTGCATGCACACACACCCACGGATACACATACTGTAGATACACACATACATACACACACACACACATACACACCTACGTAACGCTCCGCTCTTCCATTACGTTCATAATTAGCCAGGCCCTGAAGCGTGTTATGTTCCGCGGTTCAGCACAGATTAACGACTGGACTGAAGGCAGTACATCTGTACCTCTGTACCGCTCCACCCAGTAGTACAGTGCCACGCTCCCAATAACTACTATGATGGCAGGTAAACATGTCGGTGGTCTAATGAAGCGTGATAACGAGTATTTAAATCTGTAAGTGGTTTTATGTGGCTCAGGGAGGTTAGAACAGTCGTCTGGTAATCCGGAGGTTCCCGGTTCGATTCCCGATCCTGCTGTGGAGCGTGTCGAAAGTGTCCTTGAGCAAGACGCTTAACCCCTAATTGCCCCCGATGAACATATGCCGTCGGTGTGTGAATGTGTGAGTGCATGGGTCAAATGTGAGGAACAAATTGTAAAGTGCTTTTGTTAAAAGCCGCTATTTAAATGTACCATTTATCTACTGTGTATTTGTGTAGTAGTGTATTCTCTGTGTGTTTGTGTAGTAGTGTATTCTCTGTGTAGTTGTGTAGTAGTGTAGTAGTAGTGTATTCTCTGTGTGTTTGTGTAGTAGTGTATTTTCTGTGTATTTGTGTAGTAGTGTAGTAGTAGTGTATTCTCTGTGTGTTTGTGTAGTAGTGTATTCTCTGTGTGTTTGTGTAGTAGTGTATTCTCTGTGTATTTGTGTAGTAGTGTAGTAGTAGTGTATTCTCTGTGTGTCTGTGTAGTAGTGTATTATCTGTGTATTTGTGTAGTAGTGTATTCTCTGTGTATTTGTGTAGTAGTGTAGTAGTAGTGTATTCTCTGTGTGTCTGTGTAGTAGTGTATTATCTGTGTATTTGTGTAGTAGTGTAGTAGTAGTGTATTATTTGTGTAGTAGTGTATTCTGTGTGTATTTGTGTAGTTGTGTAGTAGTAGTGTATTATTTGTGTAGTAGTGTGTTCTCTGTGTATTTGTGTAGTAGTGTCTTTTCTGTGTATTTGTGTAGTAGTGTATTCTCTGTGTATTTGTGTAGTAGTGTATTCTGTGTATTTGTGTAGTAGTGTATTCTCTGTGTATTTGTGTAGTAGTGTCTTATCTGTGTATTTGTGTAGTAGTGTATTCTCTGTGTATTTGTGTAGTAGTGTCTTATCTGTGCATTTGTGTAGTAGTGTGTTCTCTGTGTATTCGTGTAGTAGTGTGTTCTCTGTGTATTTGTGTAGTAGTGTATTCTTTGTGTATTTGTGTAGTAGTGTATTCTCTGTGTATTTGTGTAGTAGTGTATTCTCTGTGTAGTTGTGTAGTAGTGTGTTCTCTGTGTATTTGTGTAGTAGTGTGTTCTCTGTGTATTTGTGTAGTAGTGTGTTCTCTGGATCAATGTGCCCGTGGTTTGTTTTGTTCTCAGGGCTGGCAGGATCCAGGGTGTGTTTGTTTTGCTCTCAGGGCCGGTATGATCCAGGGTGTGTTTGTTTTCGTTCTCAGGGCCGGCAGGATCCAGGGTGTGTTTGTTTTCGTTCTCAGGGCCGGTAGGATCCAGGGTGTGTTTGTTTTGTTCTCAGGGCCGGTAGGATCCAGGGTGTGTTTGTTTTCGTTCTCAGGGCTGGCAGGATCCAGGGTGTGTGCGCTGCAGGGTATCTGTGTCTGTCTGGGAGTTCAGAGGTCACCCCTCAGGGGCCGGCGTCTAACTGGAGCCAGTGTGAGGGGAGGGGGTTGTGTGCAGGCCCCTGCCCACCAGGTACAATAAGTCACTAGCAGGTACAATACATCACTAGCCAGGTACAATACGTCACTAGCCAGGTACAATAAGTCACTAGCCAGGTACAATAAGTCACTAGCCAGGTACAATAAGTCACTAGCCAGGTACAATAAGTCACTAGCCAGGTACAATAAGTCACTAGCCAGGTACAATAAGTCACTAGCCAGGTACAATAAGTCACTAGCCAGGTACAATAAGTCACTAGCCAGGTACAATAAGTCACTAGCCAGGTACAATAAGTCACTGGCAGGTAGAATAAGTCACTAGCCAGGTAGAATAAGTCACTAGCCAGGTACAATAAGTCACTAGCCAGGTACAATAAGTCACTAGTATCCAGGTACAATAAGTCACTAGCCAGGTACAATAAGTCACTAGCAGGTAGAATAAGTCACTAGCCAGGTACAATGAGTCACTAGCCAGATACAATAAGTCACTAGCTAGGTACAATAAGTCACTAGCAGGTAGAATAAGTCACTAGCCAGGTACAATGAGTCACTAGCCAGATACAATAAGTCACTAGCTAGGTACAATAAGTCACTAGCCAAGTACAATAAGTCACTAGCAGGTACAATAAGTCACTAGCAGGTACAATAAGTCACTAGCCAGGTACAATAAGTCACTAGCCAGGTACAATAAGGGACTAGCCAGTTTTAATAAGTCACTAGCCAGTTAGAATAAGTCACTAGCCAGTAAGGCTGTCCCCGAAGCCTGTTTTTGGGATTCGAACTTCGTCAGGGTTTTACGAACGAACGTTCGAACCTTCGTTTTTAATAAAAAAAAAAATAAAAAAAAATATTCAAAGTTTAAAATATATATATATATATATTTTTTTTATATCCTCAAACTAAATCCTCAATTTGAATAAAGTGATTAATCTGATTAAATGAGTCTCTTTTTTATTAAATCAACTTTCTTAAATGAATATAATGTTTTTTTTAATACTTTGAATGTTAACATAACGAACGAACGTTCGAACGTTCGAACATTCGGGCTCAGCTTTACTAGCCAGGTACAATAAGTCACTAGCCAGGTACAATAAGTCACTAGCCAGGTACAAGAAAGATTTTAACTATTACAATCTGACCCTCAGAGTCTCACTTTCTGTTCGCACATCTTTATTTCAACAGTGAATGTGTGTAGAAGACAGTCTATTTGAATAGTGTTACCATCTGTTCTTTGAAGTTGACTGGAACTATGTCCTCGCGCCAGGTTTCTACTGCCCTCGCGGCGCGGAGAGAGCGGAGCGCTGTCCTGCCAACACCGTCAGAGGCTCCCCCGGGGGCGCCGGCCCGCAGGACTGTCTGCCCTGTCCCGCTCAGCACTGGTGCAAGACTGGTATAGTTCAAGTTTCAAGTTTCTTTAATAGTTGTCACAGTAAAATACAGAATACTTTTCCATGAAATGCTTTTTTCTGTATGAGCTCCTGAGAGTGTGCTAGATAAAATAGATAAAAAGTATAAAATAGAAAAGTCAAGAGTATGTAAACAAAAAGTGTTCAGTCAATCAATACACATATATACAATATACAATACAGAGTAAAAAAAGAGTAACAGTGAGGTAAAATGCAGCAATGGGATCAGGTACAACTTAGGGTATAAGGTGCAATGAGGTATGAATTGTAGTGCAAATCTCCTGGCTAATAAATATAAATTGTGTTAAAGGGTTTAAAGGGTTTAAAGGGAGTAGGTACGGTAGTGGGTGTTACGGTGAGTGTTTATTTATAAAGTGAGTGTGTGCGTGTGGATGTGTGTGCTGTGAGTGTAGATGATGGGTTGTTAAATAGTGTCATTGTCGTTGAGCATCCTGATGGCCTCCTGGGGATAGAAGCTCCTTCTGAGTCTCTCTGTACCGGCCATGAGACTCCGGTAGCGCTTGCCTGACCGCAGCAGTTCAAAGAGGCAGTTGTTTGGGTGACTAGAGTCTTTGATTATTCTCTTAGCCTTGCTCCTGCAACGCTTATTGTGGTGGTATAGGTTTATAGTGGACAGACGTAGCTCATTTTAATTACTGTTTATATTGTTCATGAGTTTATATTGTACATATTTTGCAGTCCTGTATATTGCATGTTGTATATTGTGTCCTATATTTAGACTTTTGTGTTTATATATCTTTTTTTATATACACCATGGAACGCAATTTCAAATGTCTGTAGGCCTATGTCTTGCACAAATAGCCTCTTATCCATCGGGCAAGAAAGGGGCTAGTTTTGCATAAAACGCCTGACTATTGCATACCCAAAGTAATTAGCTATTTATTCTTGAACCACTTATAGCGCATGCATGTTTCGAAAGGAAACATTCTGAACTTTCTTCCACAACAGGAAGAATCACTCTGGCTACAAAAACGGTCAATCATTTTCACCAGACGTGGTCACTTGTCCAAAACTGACGCTCGTTGGTTGTTTGGTCTTGTAACCCGAGATTGGAAGCACGTAATAGGTTGAGTAGGGTGTCAATCAAACGGTGGCCATTTTAGCTTTCCAACAATGTATTGGTTGATAAGCAAAAATACAGACGAGATGAGGGCAAAGTGCCGCAAAGCCCCACCGCCGGGCTGACGATGGTTAAGAGGATAGAAAATGTTAACAATAAAGTTGACTTTGACTTGACCTGTTTATGTTGGAGTGATACTTTTGGTTCGCCTTGTAGCCTCGCCTGGTAGCCTCGCCTGGCTACTGTAGGTCTTACTTCAGGTTGATGTGTAGTTTTATGTGGGGTTTTACAGTATAATACTTCCTTAACACTACATTTACATTTAGTCATTTAGCTGACGCTTTTATCCAAAGCGACTTACAAGTTCTGTACGACAAGCCATCAGGAAGGGCACAACTCTATCAGCTGAGCAACAATGTTCATCAAAGTGTTGAGTGCTACAGTGTAGGTTAGTTTATTAGGACAAGTGCATGACAGTACGGTTAGTTAGGGTTAGATTTTTTTTTATATATATATATATTTTTTTATTCAGATAATGGTTGAAGAAGTGCGTCTTTAGTCGACGGCGAAAGATTGGACGTGATTCGGCTGTCCTAACTGGGGTGGGTAGTTCATTCCACCATTGTGGGGCAAGGACTGAGAATAGGCGACTTCTCTTTGATGACCCTCCCGGAGCTTGGATAGGAGTAGGTCTGAGGCGGCCAGAAGATGCAGAGCGTAGGGGTCTTGAGGGTGTGTAGTTAGAGACCATTGACCAGAGGTAGGCGGGAGCGGTTCCCTTTGCCGCACGGTATGCTAGGTCGAGGGCCTTGAAGCGGATTCGTGCAGCAATGGGGAGCCAGTGCAGGTCCCTAAGAAGTGGGGTGACATGGGCCGACTTCGGTAGGTTTGAGATCAGGCGGGCCGCTGCGTTCTGAATGAGTTGAAGAGGCTTAGTGGCAGTTAGCCGGGAGGCCAGCGAGCAGTGCATTGCAGTAGTCGAGGCGGGAGATGACTGTTGATTGGACGAGGAGTTGGGTGGCTTCTTTTGTCAGGAAGGGGCGGATCCTTCTGACGTTGCTCAGGAGGAATCGGCAGGTTCTGGTCGTCGCTGCGATGTGAGCAGAGAAGTTCAACTGGTCGTCGAGGACAACACCAAGGTTCTTGGCGGTCGGGGACGCAGTCACAGCTGCATTCTCGACTGTGATTGAAAGGTCGGTTAGGGGGGAGGATTTGGCCGGCAGGTGGAGCAATTCTGTTTTGCTTAGGTTCAGTTTGAGGTGGTTGGACGTCATCCAGGCGGAGATGTCGGACAGACAGGCCGAGATCCGCTCAGAGACGTGGATATCTGAGGGAGGGAAGGAGAGGAAGAGTTGAGTATCGTCGGCATAACAATGGTAGGAGAAGCCATGAGACGTGATAATGTTACCCAGTGATTTAGTGTAGAGGGAGAAGAGAAGGGGTCCTAAAACCGAGCCCTGGGGGACACCCGTCCGCAGGGGGCGGGTGGCCGACAGGGTCCCTCTCCATGACACTTGGTAGGAGCGGTCATTGAGGTATGATGACAGCCATGTCAGCGCAGAGCCAGCCACTCCCATTCCTGCGAGGGCCGCAAGGAGGATCTGGAGGATAGCACAGCCGACAAGGGGTCAAACGACCCCTAGGCATTTTCAATAAATGTATCCTTGTCACTCTGTCGAGCTCTAGCTCTGTCACTCAATGACTTTTCCTAAAAGTACTCGTTTTATCTGGCACGGTTTCTGAAATTTCTAAATGACTTCAGGAAAATGTAATTAGCACGTTATTCCACATATGGGCCGTTGTAACAGACGAAAGTCACCACTTTGCGAGCGTCTATCGCAGTGGTGGCCCATGTGCAGGCACGTGCACACATAGAGCCCAAGGGGTGCTTGAGCACCTGCCTTTTTGAGCCTCATAAAAAAAGTGCCCTTTTTGAAAAAAAAAAAAGAATAAAAATTCATTACGCATATAGACTGCCCTTCCAACTGAAAATGTCAGGATAGAATCAAAATATTAGGTAAAGAGAGAGAGATACCCCATATTCCATTGCAGTTTGCACGGCCTCCTCAGCGTGCCTCTCTGCGGACCTATATTTTATGCATAGCGTGGGTGGTGATGATGATGATGATGATGATGATAGAAACCGCTGTGGCCCATACAGTTGAATGCTGGTATTACACTCACTGAGGGACACGAAGAAGTCAAGTCCGATGGGATTTGGGAATCTCAAATACAAATCGGGATTGGAATAAAAAATGCATTTATATTAAACAATACAGAATATACAGCACTTCTTGGAGTCTGTAGGGTAAGCACTTATTCCCTCCCCCCTGAACATTTATGGAGATGTATGGGCCTTTTAAGTCAGTGATAAAAGTGTCTTTCAAGGATAAGTGAGCTCCTGCACTGATTATTATAGTTCAATATTCAATATTTGATCACCAAAACCCAAAAAGCATAAAAAGGGGGCCCCCCGCCCGAAAAGGGCCTTAAAAATCGCGCTACGCACGCTCGGTTAATATATACACACAAGTGTAGTGCCCTTTTCAGCCTTTGAGCACCTGCCCCTCTAAAGTCCTGTGCACGTCCCTGATTGTGTCTCTCACAATAAAAGCTTTCCCATAGAGCTCTGCATGATGTTTGAAGTGCTGCATTCTCAGCTTATTTGCTGTCTTCTTCTGTGTTTTCTTCTCATGGAACAACAGTAAGTTATTTCGCTTGATCGGTGCTGTCAGAAGTCTGTCATTTGATTCAAGCACTCTTCCTGAAATTGTTGTACTGCTCTTGTCCCGTAGACTCGAGTTGATGGACAGATACGGCAGCAGCCGCAGACTCACACACCTTATTGTCTAATGTAACCAGGTCTTTACTGCCCTCCTCAAAGGGATTCCCATTGCTCAGCAACACCTCCATCAGGTCTTTGGCATGGCGTTGACATTGGTGCTGAGATGCAGATCCTTTCTTGTGATGAGGACGTTCTTCACAATCATCGTTTGTTCTTCACAATCAACTGTTGTTTACAGTTCTCATATCTAACTCTAGTTCTCCACATATTTATTGTCTCATTGTGTGAAATATCATATAAGATATGCTCCAATCATGTTTCTTTTATTTTTATTCAATTACTCATTCATGAAAACCTAGGTACAGGCACCAACATCACCATTCTAGGTTCAATAGAATAAAAGTTATGAAGCGTAATTCGAAATAAATACAGAAATGTTTGCCATACCAGAATATTCAAAACATCAATATTTGAACTCCAGTTGATTCCTCACACAGTATTAACTTAAAATAGCAATACAAAATTATATTACACAGCAATTGTGTGAACATTAAGACGTTTTTAAAGAATTCATGATTTCGATTGTGGCCATTTTGGTTACATTTTTATTAAATTCAACTGGTTTCTTGACACTCAAGCCCAAATTGTTCTATAGATCCTTATCTTCAAATTAGAAGTGAAAACGAAACTTTTGCATTCATTTGAAATGACTGAGTGTCCAGGCACCCCACTATCAGAAAAGTGTGTGGTTTTCTGGTCAGCAGGAGATGTGCATCTCTGGCAGCTTATGGTCAGTGGCATTGTTCGCCAAATAGTGTTGAACTTGAGTGTTACACCCTGAGTGCATAGTATAATAGACATATTAGCATGGTAGGTAGTAGTATACGGATAGTAACATAGTACATAGTTGTAAGGTACTAGTAAAAGACAGTTATATTGTAGAAATCGTCGGAATAGAGAAACGCACAATTTCTATCAGTTGACAACACAAAGCCGTGTGTCATTTATTTCGCAGTAGCACAAGTGACAGCTGTCAGAACTATGCCGTGCTAGCTTCTGACAGCTCGTAGTAATCAAACATTTATCAATGAAACCCCACACAGGGCGTCTCCTCTCAGCCCAACCCCAAAACCAACCTCCTTAAAGTGACAGTGCCCCATCAACACATCAAAACAATACCATGGGGAATTATGTCTCTATAGAACACACTACAATATAAATGTAGTTTACGAGATATATACCTAATACTTGCTATCTAATACAATACATACATATGCTCTTGCTCGCCCCCCCCCCCCCCCCCCCCCCCCCCCCCGGATCCCCACTTGGATAATCCATCCATTTTCATTCGTTTCTAACCAGGCATTACAATTCATATGCTAGCTTTTATTCTCTCCACCACTTCTAACCAGATTGCAATGTTGGTTTCACTGACACCTAAAATTCTTGCTGTAGATATCTCTAGATAAATCACATCGAGATAGGTAAGAACCCATACCTTCCGGCACATTTTATCCGGTTGAATCCATTGTGATGCTATCAGCTTTTTAGCAGCTGTGAGACCGGATAAAACTAGTCTCTTTAGCTGTATAGGGGCTGCAAACTGAAAAACATCATTCAACAGCAATACAGAGGGATGTACAGGTATGTTCAGATATAAATATTAAGAAGGTTATTTATTTGCATTTCAGATATTGATTGAAGAGGTGTTTCTATATGGGTGACATGTCCCCATACACAGGGCATTCGCATGCAGTCACCAGGTCTCCACCCAATCTAATGCCTATATGGGAGATTTCCGATGACCTGTTAAGACGGCACTCTCTTACGCCACCATCGCCAAAACACCAAAAGAGCATCAAATCACTGACCTCTAGGACCATCATTCAGGTCATAGTACCAGTTAGATTAGATTACATTGAAATGTATTGCCATCATACAGCATAAGTATATTACAATGAAAATAGGTGGGGCATCCAACCCGAGTGCAAATGTAACAGTAAAGTGCAATATTAATATAGTGATTAAGCTGGGTATAAGATATATACATTTGTTCTACTGAGTATAATGCTAATCACATGTATGTACAGAGTTGTAATATATTTAAATGTTTCAAACATTTTCTTATGTACCCCAGTTGCTATTGCATGCACATATTTGTGTTTTATTACATGTATATGTACATACATACCAACTATTCGCCTGTTTTATTCTCCACCCATCCATAGCAACACTATTATCACCGACATCCAAGAAGGGGGATCCCCCTTTGAACGGCCCTTCTAATGTTTCTCTCCTCCACATCGCCTGTGGTGCTTTTTTCCTATTGCTATAGGTTTTTCCTTACCTTTGCTGGGGTATGTCTGGGAGTGTTGCATTTATTACTTTACATTTATTTTGGATTTCATGGTGGGTTTTTTGTTCTTTATTTATTGGGATGTTTCTTCTTGAATAGTTTAAAGAAGACTTGTCCGGCCCATGGGGACATTAACTTGTGATTTCGGGCTTCACAAATCAATTTGATTTCATTTAATATGCATTTACATGTCCAGTGATACAGGTATAAAGACACTATGGTCAGGCACTCTACTACTGGCCCCTGAGCAGCTAACACTGGAGCGGTTAAAGCTGAGGTGCCTTGCTCAAGGGCACAGCGAGCAGGCACGCGCACACATAGAGCCCAACGGGTGCACAAGCACCTGCCCTTTTGTGCCTCATAAAAAAGTGCCCTTTTTATGCCAATTATTTTTACCCTATTTTCTTTTTTACCTCCATATAGAGAGAGTGATCTGCAATCTGCTTGGGTTGGGGGTGCAATTCCTAACAGGCTCAACCATATGGATACAAGTTCCCATAGTATGTGCATTACACAAACTAAAAACAGATATTACATTACATTACACAAACTAAAAACAGATATTACATTACATTACACAAACTAAAAACAGATATTACATTACATTACACAAACTAAAAACAGACATTACATTACATTACACAAACTAAAAACAGATATTACATTACATTACACAAACTAAAAACCGATATTGTCTGAATTACTAGAAGAAAGAAATGCACCACCTTTGGCTGATAGTAATTTATTAATTTCTTAGGATTTCTTTTGGTCTAATAAATGTTCAAGATTCTTAGATGGATCCCCTGCTGCCCTCCTCTTCCTCCTCCTCCTCCTCTTCCTCATCTTCCTCCTCCTCCTAATCCTCCTCCTCCTCCTCTTCCTCCTCCTCCTCCTGCTCATGTTCCTACTCTTCCTCATCTTCCTCCTCCTCCTCCTCCTGCTCCTCCTGTTCCTGCTCCTACTCTTCCTCATCTTCCTCCTCCTCCTCCTGCCTCTTCCTCTTCCTCCTCCTCCTCCTCCTCCTGCTCCTCCTCCTCATCCTCCTCCTCCTCATCATCATCATCCTCCTCCTGGTCCTCCTCATCCTGCTCCTCTTCCTCCTGCTCCTCCTCCTCCTCCTCCTCCTCCTCCTCCTCCTAATCCTCCTGCTCCTCCACCTCCTGCTCCTCCTCCTCCTCCTGCTCCTCCTGTTCCTGCTCCTACTCTTCCTCATCTTCCTCCTCCTCCTGCTCCTCCTCCTCCTCTTCCTCCTCCTGCTCCTCCTCCTCCTGCTCCTCCTCCCCCTCCTCCTACTCCTAATCCTCCTCCTAATCCTCCTCCTCCTGCTCCTCCTCCTCATCCTCCTCATCCTCCTCCTCCTCATCCTCCTCCACCTCCTGCTCCTCATCCTCCTCCTGCTCCTCCTCCTTCTCCTCCTCCTAATCCTCCTCATCCTCCTCCTCCTCCTAATCCTCCTCCTAATCCTCCTCCTCCTCCTAATCCTCCTCCTAATCCTCCTCCCCCTCCTCCTCCAGGGGTCACTGCAGGGGTCACTGCCTCCTCCTCCTCTTCCTCTTCCTCCTCCTTTCTCCTCCTCCTCCTCCTCCACGGGGAGCAGCATACTGGCTCATGTTAAATGGCAGGCCATGCATTACGCAGCAGCTTAGGCCTCTGCGCTGGATCTTCATGTCCTCGGCTACAGTCCACCTGTCGCTGCTCTGGTCGTAGTGCTCCACCTTGTTGGAGATGGAGGTGAAGACGGAGATGCCTCCGACCACGAAGAGCAGGTCGTCCAGCACCGCGATGCCAAAGTAGCAGCGGGGGGTGAGCATGTCGGGCAGGGCGCTCCAGGAGTCAATCAAGGGGCTGTAGGCCTCCACGCTACGCAGGTAGTTTACACCGTCATTCCCTCCCACCTGAGGACAGGACACATGAGAGGAATGTTTTAGTGTGTGGCTCAGGCAGGCAGGCAGGCAGACACTGTATTAATCCACGTAGGGAAATGAAGGCATCACAGAAGCATTGAAAGTCAAATGATACATATCTATAGAAATATCTAGTGTAAAGCATTTGTCTCCGTTTGCACCTACCGCATAGACATGTCCTCCGTATGCAGCGACTCCCACTCCGCTACGCCTGCTGCTCATGGGGGCGATCAGAGTCCACTGGTCGGTGTCTGGGCTGTAGCACTCAGCTGTGAGCAGACACTCCGCCCTCCAGTTGAAGCCACCACAGATGTAAACCTGTATTAAGAAAGAATATTCTAATTTAGTTTATATATTCCATTTGATTTCATTCTACTTTAATTGTCTGTTAATGTTGATGCACCAAAGGACCCAGACACATCTTTTGTATGTGCAAGCTTACTTGGCAATAAAGACATTTATGATTTCTGATCTAACGTTCCTTGTGTTCATCTAGCACCCTATGTCCCTCAGTTCCACCCACCTTGCCCTGGAGGGCTGCTGCCCCGGCGTCGGTCCTGCGCTCCAGCATGGGTGAGATCACTGTCCACTGGTCGGTTTCAGGCTTGTAGCGCTCGGCGGTGTTCAGGTCCACGTATCCGTCCCACCCTCCCATGGCGTAGATACAGCCGTCCAATGCGACCACGCTGAGGTGACTGCGGCGTGAGTGCATGGGAGCCGCCTGCAGCCAGCTGCGAGTGACAGGGTTGAACCTGCTCACACTTCTGAGATTCTCTCTGTGGCTGTTATAGCCACCGACGTAGTAGACCAGACCGCGGAGATAAGCGGTGGCGTGGTAGGCCCGGGAACTCTCCCCCTCAACGCTCACGTCCATCCATCCACCGGCTCGGATGTTGTAAGCCTCCATGCTACCCCAGCCTCCGATGGCCAATAGGACCTCCTGGGGCCGGCGTGGGCGGGTCAGGGGGTTTGGGAGCCTGTCGGAGCCACGGGGGTTCAGGACGCTGAGGATGAGGGGCCTGCAGTCGTGGCTGTCCCTCACCACAGGGTTGTTCTGGACGTTACTCCTGAAGTAGTCAGGCCTCATCAAGCCCATGCGAACCTGGGAAGAGACAAGCAGACAGCGGGTACAACTTAGACATCGGTTGTAGACGGTTTCTGTTGCTAGGGAACAGTTTGGACCCAAATGTTTGATAACCACTGTACTTGGGAACCTAGTGTTGTTTTAATGTAATGCACAGTAATACAATTAGTTTTATTTTATTTTTATAAATGTTTTCCTTTTCTTTTCTTTTCATACATAAAACAGAACATAACAGTACAATAATAATAATAATAACAATGACAACAGCGACGACAACAATAATAACAGTAACATGAATCATAATGACCTTGACAAGAGACAGACAAACAAGAAAAAGTAAAATAATAAAAATAAAATTAAAAATAATGTGGCTCAGGCACTAGCAACCATGTTTGTGTATCCGTAATACAATTAGTCACCTTGGGAAGCAGCAAAGGGATGTGTGTTTTACGCTCCTCACGGGAGTGGTCGATCCAACGGAGGACTGCCTCGAACACCGTCTCCTCGCTCTTCACGTTCAGATCATCCCTCTCGATGATGTCCACCAGTTGCTGTGGGGACAGCTCCACAAACTCCTGTGAGACGTGCAACATCTCCTCAAAGTGGCACACAATGAAGAGATGGGCCTTGCGCCTCAGGTCAGGGCAGCAGTAGATGTCCGCAAACCTCCAGATGCCGACACAGTTTTCCAAAGACAGCTGGCCTTCTAGGAAGTCAGAGCACGCTCCTACTATGCCAGTGACGCGAAGCTGGTCTGCAGCCACCAGAAGCTCTTCCACGTTCTCTGCTGTCACCAGCACAAAGCGTGTGTAGGAGTACTCTATGATGAGCTGCATCATACCCGGGGACACCCCAGGGATAGTGTAGACTGCTTTCTCTGAGTCGCTCCAGCGAGTGAAGAGGGCTCTGTGGGACGCAGAATATAGAGATATCTGATGAGTAAACAGTAAGCAACATTCTGTCCTGTGTAGTAATCAGAGCATGTGAGCGGAGCGGAGCGGTGGATTTTGAAGTGAGCGTGGAGTGGGCTTTAAAATGGGTCCGAGCGACTCTGGAGCGAGAGCTCTCCTCCGCTCCGAGCCGCTCCCAGCCGCTCAGTGCACACGATCACACAGAAACTGATGTAATATACATGTAGTACAATGCCAAAGCAATAGGTGGCGATGTACAAACATGAAGGCCATTTTCAACCAATGAGAAGGGTGAACCGTCACTACACATCCTGCTAAGTCCAAAGTAGAATCCGCCATCTTTAAATCACCTCGGGACCTCGGGCGAACGCAACATTTATTTTCAGTGAGAAACAAACAAAGTGCAATAAAAAAAAAGGATACATTCACTGTGTTCTGCCTCATTTATTGATGAAACGAAACCAACATCAACACAATGTACCACCAAGAGCGGAGAGTTTAGTCTCTCAAGAAAGCGAGAGACTAAAGCTAACGCTGTTGTTGTTAGCTTACATGCTAACGTGAATGGGATCGGCCATAGCATTGCGGCTAGGCTAGCTACCATAGCTAGCCTCCTACCGGGAGGAGGTTGAGGTACTGGAACGCTGGTGCCAGGACAACAGCCTGCTCCTGAACATTGGTAAAACCAAGGAGCTGATTGTGGATTATAGGAGAGGACAGCAGGAGACACACACACCACTGAGGATAAACAGGGCTACCGTGGACAGGGTGAGCAGCTTTAAGTACCTGGGGGTCCACATCTCAGAGGATCTGACATGGTCAACACACATAAACTCAGTCGTAAAGAAGGCGAAGCAGCGCCTCTACCACCTGAGACAGTTAAGGAAGTTCAGAGTATCTGGGAAGATACTCCAGTTCTTCTACTCCGGAGCTGTAGAGAGCATCTTGACTGGAAACATCACTGCCTGGTATGGAAACAGCACGGCACAGGACAAGAAGGTCCTACAGAGAGTGGTGCGCTCAGCCGAGCGTACCACAGGTATTGCACTACCTCCCCTGCAGGTTCTATACAACAAGAGGTGCAAATCCAGAGCCTGCAGAATAATGAAAGACCCCCACCACCCCAACAACAGCCTGTTCCAGCTGCTGAGGTCAGGCAGACGCCTGCGAACCCCAGCTACTAGGACAGAGAGGCTTCGGCTCAGCTTCTTCCCCCAGGCCATCAGAACACTGAACACTGAGTGCCACAGAACACTGAACTCTCCACACACAAGCACACATGAGCACACACACAACACGCACGCTGTACACACTCGCACACTAGCAGCCACCTTAACATGAGCAAGCACACACTCATGCTGCACACGCCCACACTTATGGCCACAAAGGAAAGGTCACTTTAAAAATAGTATAGCAACAGTAACAGTGTATTGCACTACCAAAGGACCTAGCATGTCCTCCATGCTCTGTAAATAACTTATGTACAAATACCGAGATGCCCCACTATGTTACCTGTTTATTGCACAATGTTGTTTTATTGGATTCTATTATATGTTGTTACTACTGTATTGCACATCGTTGCGGGCAAGACCACCCGCATTTCATTGTATACTTGTATGCCGTGACAAATAAAACTCTTGACTTGACTTGACATAGCATAGTACAGCTAGTTGAATGGATACACGTTATTTAACATTGCAGAATGGGTACAATACAATACGGCTCAATACAAACAGTTGTTTACGGGGCCCAGGGGGTGCAGACTATTGTAGTTTGGTCAAATCAAGCTAATTTACATCATGCTCCAAAAGAAATCTGCTGAGCGGGCTGTGGAGCGCTTGATGAGCAAATGAAGGTGAGCGGTGAGCGAGCGGAGAGCGACTTGGGGGGGGGGGGGGGGCAACATGAGTGAATGAGAGCGGAACCAGACGTCTAGAGCGAAGAGCGGTAGTAATTAGGGCTGACCCCTATTAGTCGAATAGTCGACTAATCGGTCGAAAGAAGCCTTAGTCGACTGCCAACCTCTTAGAAGCGTGGCTAACGCTAATGGCACGCACACCAGAGGCCAACTGCCTAAGAAAACAGGCACAGAGGCACTGAAAGAGGATTTCACCCATCTAATGAACACACTAGACTAGACAAATATCAAGATGTATCCATCAGTGGACCAATTGCATGCTTTTGCAGAGGAAAAGAAGCCTTCAGTCGACTCCTTCAGACATTCAGCACCCCCCACAGCCCAAATGGAATGATACAAAAATATATTATACTTTTTTATTTTTTTATAGTCGACTAATAGTCTACTAATGGAAAATGTTGGCCAATCATAGTCGACTATCCAAATCCTTAGTCGGGGACAGCCCTAGTAGTAATATATTTTCACTGTAGAAGTATAGGGTCTTAGCACAGTAGAAGTATAGTATCTTTTTACAGTAGAAGTACAGTATAGTATCTGTTTACAGTATAAGTACAGTATAGTATCTGTTTACAGTATAAGTACAGTATAGTATCTGTTTACAGTAGAAGTGCAGTATAGTATCTTTTTACAGTAGAAGTACAGTATAGTATCTGTTTACAGTAGAAGTACAGTATAGTATCGTTTTACAGTAGAAGTACAGTATAGTATCTTTTTACAGTAGAAGTACAGTATAGTATCGGTTTACAGTAAACGTACAGTATGGTATCTGTTTACTAACCAAGCTAACCTGAACCAAGCTAACCTGAACCAAGCTAACCTGAACCAAGCTAAACTTACCTGAAATAGTCACTGCAGTCACACAGGAGAGCCTTGTGGGCATTCAACTCAGTGCTGTTGGCTTTAATAACCACATCACAGAACCTTCCCTCCAGAGGCAGTTCATTAAGGATTGTACAGGACATTGTTTCCTTTTCCATGTGAGGATTTTAAATTGTATCTACAGAATATATTCAAGCTTACAAACAAGTAGCCGGAACCAACAAGTGATATCTTCACTTGGTCTTCTGAGATCTGAGAACTTCTGAGAGAATAGTTGAATATATACTGTACACAAATGTTCTAGAATGTTCTATTATGACATCATACTGTGACATCACAAATGTTCTAGAATGTTTGATTATGACAGGACAAGTGCATGACAGTAAGGTTAGTCAGAATGTTCTAGAATGTTTGATTATCATACTGTGACATCACAAATGTTCAAGAATGTTTGATTATGACATCATACTGTGACATCACAAATGTTCTAGAATGTTTGATTATGATAATCATACTGTGACATCACAAATGTTCTAGAATGTTTGATTATGACATCATACTGTGACATCACAAATGTTCTAGAATGTTTGATTATGATAATCATACTGTGACATCACAAATGTTCTAGAATGTTTGATTATGACATCATACTGTGACATCACAAATGTTCTAGAATGTTTGATTATGACTAGTGCTGTCAGGCGATTAAAATTTTTAATCTAATTAATTACAGGTTTTGTAATTAATTAATCTAATTAATCGCATTTTAATCGCATATTTATATTTCATATTCATATAAATATTTAAAATTCAAGGACATTACATTATTGTGGCAGGTGACTGATCAATTAAATACACCAAGAAGAATGCTTTAGAAATCAATTTTATTAAATAAATAAAATAAATAAAATGAAAACATACCTCTCAATAAGGTAACATTTGTTGCTGATACAGCTAACAGTTTACACTAAGCTACAGTATCCTCAAATCAGGGTCTACTGCAGGGTCTACTGCAGGATCTAGTGCAGGGTCTACTACAGGGTCTACTGTATGCATGACATCTATTCCTCAGCTTGTTTACATTGTCTGAGTGTAAGGCTGCCCTCTTCTTTTGGATTATGTGACCTGCAAGTGAAGAATGCTTTAGAAATCAATTCTATTAAATTGAATAAATAAATAAATAAAATGAATGAAAACATACCTCTCAATAAGGTAACATTTGTTGCCGATACAGCCAATAACAGTTTACACTAAGCTACAGTATCCTCAAAAATCAGGGTCTAGTGCAGGGTTTACTACAGGGTCTACTGTATGCATGACATCTATTCCTTGAGCCAATTGCTAAGACAAACAAGCTTCAGCTTGTTTACATTGTCTGTGTGTAAGGCTGCCCTCTTCTTTTGGACTATGTGACCTGCAAGTGAAGAATGCTTTAGAAATCAATTTTATTAAATTGAATAAAATAAAATGAATGAAAACATACCTCTCAATAAGGTAACATTTGTTGCTGATACAGCCAATAACAGTTTACACTAAGCTACAGTATCCTCAAAAATCAAAACAGCCCACAGCAAGCTAGTGTCTGGGGGCATGACTACAGGGTCTAGTACAGTGTCTGGGGGCATGACTACAGGGTCTAGTACAGTGTCTACTACAGTGTCTGGGGGCATGACTACAGGGTCTAGTACAGTGTCTACTACAGTGTCTGGGGGCATGACTACAGGGTCTACTACAGTGTCTGGGGGCATGACTACAGGGT
This sequence comes from Notolepis coatsorum, assembly GCF_963971535.1. Taxonomy (NCBI): domain Eukaryota; kingdom Metazoa; phylum Chordata; class Actinopteri; order Aulopiformes; family Paralepididae; genus Notolepis; species Notolepis coatsorum. The sequence continues at coordinate 318,205,480 of NC_140165.1, forward strand.
CTACTACAGTTTCTGGGGGCATGACTACAGGGTCTACTACAGTGTCTGGGGGCATGACTACAGGGTCTAGTACAGTGTCTGGGGGCATGACTACAGGGTCTACTACAGTTTCTGGGGGCATGACTACAGGGTCTAGTACAGTACGACCTGGAATAGTTTAGGGAATAACAGCAATGATACTTTAATGATTATATACTGGACACACTAGGGGGGGGTTAATCCGGTCGCTTGTAAGCCGACAGGAGTAGGAGGGGGGGGGGGGGGTAGAATCCGGCTGCCTCATCCGGCCAAGGGTATCCCAGGTGAACCCACTGTAGTGCCGTTCAATGCGCCGGCGATCCTTGGACCACAGATGAAAGCAGGTGGACTCTTTGTGGGCCGGCGTCATCCGGTCCACGGAGGAGAGACGTGAAGCGACCTCGTCTTGCAGAGCGTCTCCTCACCTTGCGTCCTCTCCAGGGGGGGGGGGGTTCCAACACACGGCAGTGTCGGGGGTCTTTATCCATGGAATAATCAAAGTATACAAAGCATAATCCGTGCCTGGGAAGGCGGGCTGTCGTCGGCAGAATAATCCGGTATACAGGTCCACTCGCTCGTCGGCTCTGGGGCTCCTCGGGTGCAGCTTCACGTGGGGTCAACCACCCTGGATAAGCAGCCAGTTCTCTGCCCGAAACGATGGGGTACTGACTACGGTAGTATTCTCACCGCACGAAGCACTATATATTAACAGACTATTATTAGCTTAATAGACTACGTCCAACTCGACGATATAGTGCCAAATATGACTATTCAAATATTAATATACTGACTACAGGGTCTAGTACAGTGTCTACTACAGTGTCTGGGGGCATGACTACAGGGTCTACTACAGTGTCTGGGGGCATGACTACAGGGTCTAGTACAGTGTCTGGGGGCATGACTACAGGGTCTAGTACAGTGTCTGGGGGCATGACTACAGGGTCTAGTACAGTGTCTGGGGGCATGACTACAGGGTCTAGTACAGTGTCTGGGGGCATGACTACAGGGTCTACTACAGTGTCTGGGGGCATGACTACAGTGTCTACTACAGTGTCTGGGGGCATGACTACAGTGTCTACTACAGTGTCTGGGGGCATGACTACAGTGTCTACTACAGTGTCTGGGGGCATGACTACAGGGTCTAGTACAGTGTCTGGGGGCATGGTCTACTACAGTGTCTGGGGGCATGACTACAGGGTCTGGGGGCATGACTACAGGGTCTAGTACAGTGTCTGGGGGCATGGTCTACTACAGTGTCTGGGGGCATGACTACAGGGTCTACTACAGTGTCTGGGGGCATGACTACAGGGTCTAGTACAGTGTCTGGGGGCATGGTCTACTACAGTGTCTGGGGGCATGACTACAGGGTCTGGGGGCATGACTACAGGGTCTAGTACAGTGTCTGGGGGCATGACTACAGGGTCTAGTACAGTGTCTGGGGGCATGGTCTACTACAGTGTCTGGGGGCATGACTACAGGGTCTACTACAGTGTCTGGGGGCATGACTACAGGGTCTACTACAGTGTCTGGGGGCATGACTACAGGGTCTACTACAGTTTCTGGGGGCATGACTACAGGGTCTACTACAGGGTCTGGGGCATGACTGCAGGGTCTAGTGCAGGGTCTAGTGCAGGGTCTACTGTATGCATGACAAATCTATTCCTTGAGCCAATTGCTAAGACAAACAAGCTTGTTTACATTGTCTGAGAGTAAGGCTGCCCTCTTCTTTTGGACTATGTGACCTGCAAGTGAAAATAGCCTCTCACATGGCACAGAGGTAGCAGGAGTAGCCAGATATTTGCGAGCAAGAGGAGACAGCTGTCCATAGGCTTTTGCGTGAGCTGCCCACCACTCCAGTGGACAGTCATTCATTCCGATGCTGGGCTCAGCTTTGTAGAGGTCTAATTGTCCTGACAGTACCCTGACTTCATCTGAATCAGAGTCTGAAGACAGCAGGAGGAGGGTCCTCTTCGCTGGTGGCTCGTCCTCTGTGGCTTGTGGAGCAGCTTTGTCTGCTTCTGGTCCTGGCAGCATCTCTTTAAGCCAGGTCCACACCTAATAAGAGGGACAATTAATTAGTTGCATAGGACTTTTCATGACAGCCTAAGGACTTAACACTGGTCTTCTCATTCACACACACACCTCATCCCTCTCGTCCTTTGGTACGCTCTTCAAGTCCTTGAATCGCGGGTCGAGGGCTGTAGCCAGCTTCAGCCATCTGTTGTTGAGGGTCGCTTTGCGTGCGTCCAGGTCCTTCGTGAAGCTGGCCTTGAACTTTACCATGTAGCCCGGATCCTCCTCGTTGAGGTCCATGATGCGGTTTAGGTGGCAGAGTGCGGGGAGCACCACAGAGCATGAGACGTAGGTTTCCCCTCCAAGGAGCTCAGTCACATACCTGCAGTGAAACAAGAGAGCGAGAGAGAAAGAGGTGAAGGTGTGTGTATGAGAGGGAGATAGGTGTGTGTATGGGGGAGAGAGGGGGGGTGAGGTGTGTGTATGGGAGAGAGATAGGTGTGTGTATGGGGGAGAGAGGGGGGGGGGTGAGGTGTGTGTATGGGAGAGAGAGGGGTGAGGTGTGTGTATGGGGGAGAGAGGGGGGGGGTGAGGTGTGTGTATGGGAGAGAGATATGTGTGTGTATGGGGGAGAGAGGGGGGGGTGAGGTGTGTGTATGGGAGAGATAGGTGTGTGTATGGGGGAGAGAGGGGGGGGGTGAGGTGTGTGTATGGGAGAGAGATAGGTGTGTGTATGGGGGAGAGAGGGGGGGTGAGGTGTGTGTATGGGAGAGATAGGTGTGTGTATGGGGGAGAGAGGGGGGGGTGAGGTGTGTGTATGGGAGAGAGATAGGTGTGTGTATGGGGGAGATTGGGGGGTGAGGTGTGTGTATGGGAGAGAGAGAGTGGGGTGTGAGGTGTGTGTATGGGGGAGAGAGAGAGAGGAGGGGGGTGTATGGGGGGAGAGAGAGAGGGAGAGACACTTACCTGCAGGGCTCAAGTACAAGCTCCAGCTTCTTCAGTTTGTCACACTCTGTGGGGGTCAGCATGGACAGCTTGTGGTTCTGTTGGGCCAAAGTGGCAGTCACAGCCTCCTGGTTCCTCAGGTACCGTGAGATCATGGCCAGTGTCGAATTCCACCTTCCAATTCAATAAAATAACTATTAGTCCCACTGGGGGTTGTTAATGCAGCATGATGCAATTGTACAGAACACAAAGAAATAAACACACACACACACTAAATTTACCCTAAGCATACAACAGGTAGTTAAACAGTCTCACCTTGTGGATACATCTTGTATCATGGGCTCTTTTGCTTGTCCGAGGGCAGTCTGCTGCTGCTGCAGTTCTTCTGTACTGGCAGGGCTGTGCTTGAAGTGGCCTACAATCTTGCGGCACTTTGCCAGGGTGGTGTCAAGGCTTCTGTCCTCAAGGGAGACTGTGATGGTTCTTTGCAGCACGTGTGCAGCACATGGCATGTGCTGGAACGGCATATAGCGCGCTGCTGCTATCATATTACGGGCGGAATCAGTCCCAATAGATGTGACTTTATCTTTTATATTCCACTCCTCTATTACTGTGTTGAACTGTTCAGCACACGCATCGGCGAAATGGCGGCCCACAGTTTTGGTCACCGTTAATGCAAATGATTGCAGTTTCCACTCAGTATCGATCAAGTGCACTGTGACACCCAAATAATTATGATTGCCCACCGACGTCCAGTGATCACCCGTTAGGGCCATTGGGCCAGCCCGTGCCAACACTTCTTCCCTCGCCTCCCTCTCTGTGTCATACATGTTGTGGATCCTTTTCATCACTGTAGCTCTCGAGGGTAGCTTGTAATTTGGGTCAGACGACGCTATTCGAAATGACTCCGCTAAACCCTTATCTTCCACTATAGCTATTGGCCTACAATATTTTGCTATCCACTTCGCGACGCTGTTGGTTAGTTTGTCTGTGGTGGATTTACTCAACCGTTTGCCTAACGGTAATTCTCCAAGAGTGGTTTGACGAAGCGTGCGAGTTGCTCTGGAGCTAACGTTAGCTACACTGGAGCTGCTCGAACAACTTGCCTGGACATGTTTAGCGTTCATGTGATACGTTAGACTAGAGCAGCTTCGGTGATACGCAAATTCTTTTTGACATAAGCTACATATTACAATGGTCTTGTTTACTGTCCCATCTATATTCTTTTTGAAATTGAACTTGCCGTTCATAGGTCCCAGGAGTATCGCCTCGGGTGATGCTGACATCTTGTTCCAGCTGAGCTAATTCCTTTGTGTGTTTGTTTTGTTTGATAGACGACGCATGTGTGAAGTGACGATCAAGTAGGCTACGGGTCATTCAATGGGCCAAGTTTAATACGCCCAACTCAAGCGTGGATTTCAAAATAAAAGCGCACCGATTTGCCACTTGTCTAAAGTAAATATAGGTCGGCTGTAATTAATTTTGCGTCAATTTTCATAACGCGATAATTTGCTGTGTAATTAATTAATCTAATTAACGCGATAAACTGACAGCCCTAATTATGACATCATACTGTGACATCACACATGTTCTAGAATGTTTGATTATGACATCATACTGTGACATCACAACGGAACATGTTTGAGGTCATTTGAATAATATAAATAATATGTTGACATTAAAAAAGAACAAATAAAATTATAAAAAAACTACTTAAAACAATGATACAAATTATAATAAAATATTTAAGTAAAATGTATAGAAATAAAGAAAAATAAGACAATGAAATAAAGATAATAATTCATTTAAAAGCTATTTTAAAAAGGTACGTTTTGAGCAGTGCCAACCGAGTCTGCTGTCCTAACAGACTTGGGGTCTGTAGGGTAAGCACTTATTCCCTCCGCCCTGAACATTTATGGAGATGTATGGGCCTTTTAAGTCAGTGATAAAAGTGTCTTTCAAGGATAAGTGAGCTCCTGCACTGATTATTATAGTTCAATGTTCAATATTTGATCACCAAAAACCCCCAAAAAGCATAAAAAGGCCCCTCCTGCCCAAAAAGGGCCCCCAAAAATAGCACAGGCCCAGTGCCCTTTTCAGCCTTTGAGCACCTGCCCCTCTAAAGTCCTGTGCACGTCCCTGCCCATGTGGCTCTTTGCCCGTCAATGTGTGCCTCTTCCATCCAAAATTTTTTTAATAAAAAATTATAATATATAATATATATATATATATATATTTATTTTTTATTTTTATGTCACTCAAACCTACATTTCATTGTGGTAAACTTCATATTTTTATATTGAGAGGTAATTATATAGTTTACACTGTTTATTTTTCTCATATTTCTAATATTAGCTGTCGGGTCATCTGACCCGTTCCTGGCGGGAATTAGTGGCATTTTCTCCATGGCTGTGCTAGTTATGTACGTGTTTTGGCAACCAGTGATTCTCAACCTGGGGGTCGGCACCCCCAACTGGGTCGCAAAATGGTGATTGGTTGGTGGTGATTCATTTTTGGTATAGATACTTTTTTCTTTTTTTTCTTTTTTGTGAATAGGCCCAGCGGTAAGATGTCTTGAAGTCAGATTCCACTTTTTTCCATATTATCACAGTTTGAATGTTTAAGAACATACAGTATCTACTGTAACAGCTAACAGTTATAGTATCTCTTAATAATAAAAACCTTTGTTTATAAAAGGCAGTTTGTGACACCTAGTACCTGACAGCCAAAGTGGTAAAAATGCAGCCAAACCTTAGGTTGGATTTTCTCAGTTTTTCTCTGCTCTGAGACTTGAGGTTTAACTGTAGATTCAAATAAGCATATCTTCTTCAAATAATTTCACAGAGGGAGACTTGTGCCATGAACTGCTGGGCTCGGTCACAATTGCCTGAAAAGGAGACACATTATTTTGTGTCAAAGTTCACAATTTTTTCTATACTTGACTATGTAGAGGGGTCGCGAACAGACATCCCTCTGTTTTCAGTGGGTTATTTTGTGTAAAAGTTCACCATTTTGTCTATACTTGACTATGTAGAGGGGTCGCGAACAGACATCCCTCTGTTTTTAGGGGTGGCGAACTACAATGTATTATTACTTCCCTGACTGTTCCCCTACTGGACTCTGTATCTGTTACTTGTTACCCGTTGGTTTTATGTCCTGCGTCTTCACACTGTTGCTTAATCCCTGTGGTTCTTTGTTTCTCTGTTCATTTGTTTTGCTCATTGTCAGCGTTTTTGGGTTCTTGAAAAGCGCTTTATAAATTAAATGTATTATTATTATTAGGGCTGTCAGTTTATCGCGTTAATTAGATTAATTAATTACACAGCAAATTATCGCGTTATGAAAATTAACTCAAAATTAATTACAAAAAATTTAAAAAAATGTCAAAAATTTGATAATACATTTTTTTATCTCATTCATTCCATAAGAACGTAGAATACACATTTACAGACTTTTTTTTAATATGGTCCATTTGCATGTTCTTGGTATCTGATTCTAGGGACATCTATGGATCTCAGAGTATGTATTCCCAGTGTCAGAGATACTGTGTCTGTTACGAGGCTTGAGTCAACTGTAATGAACCAAATGAGAATATCAATAAAAAAACGATAATCTTTGACTGTGAATAACACCATGCTAAAATTGACCAGACCTGAAAAATCTAAGCAAATTAATAGATTGAAGATAATTAAACAGAAGGTTTTGTAGATACAGTACTGAATTCTGCCATCCGGACACATGCAATTTGAAATATGATTATAGAATATAGAATATCAGACATAAAATGGTTATGCGATTAAAATGCGATTAATTAGATTAATTAATTACAAATCCTGTAATTAATTAGATTAATTTTAATCGCCTGACAGCACTAATTATTATTATTATTATTAATTTATTTTCTCAGGTGACCCGGCCCTTCACCTGTGCCCTGCTGGTCACTACTGCGACGCCCTGCCCGGCAGTGACTACGGGGGAGGGGCGGGGCCCCGGGAGTGTCCTCTCTACACCTACAGAGCCGCGCCAGGGGCCGGCAGCAAGAGCGACTGCCAGCCCTGTCCCCCAGGGTCGCTCTGCAACGCCACAGGTCAGAGGTCAGACGCACCGCATGGTACAACAGTACGGCATGAACCCTGAAGGTCAGCCGCAGTAACGCCCCGACAGATCCCTCAGTCATGACGAGGACACACAGGGTCGTCCACAGGGGTGTAAAAAGTACCCAGAAATGATGCTTAAAGGTGACATGTACTATAAATGTCATTTTTCAGTCTCTAGCATTGTATTATAGTAATAGGAGTTCGTATCAATGTGTTTTAGTGTCTAAATACCATATTGGCGGATTGCTCAGATTCAGCTCAGCCCCTTTCCTCCTCCAGTAAATCAGGCCATTTTGATATACGTCATACGGCCGCTGGGTGATGCGATTGGCTCTGTGGTTGGAGCTAATGCCCGCCCCCATTCTACCTAGACTAGACAGCGAGTGGAAGTAAGCCACTTCCTCAGCTGCGAGGCGGAGTGGGGCCCGTGCGCTCTGGAGGGAGAGAGGGAGAGAGAGATGGAGAGAGAGGGGGCACTTGGGGGGGGGGACACCTGCTGCGCGACACAGCCGGAGTGTGTGCACTGCAGAGGTGTCGGGTTTCGCTCTGGAAGAAGCTCTCTCTCTCTCTCTCTCTCTCTCCCACCCCCCCCCTCTCTCTCTCTCTCTCTCTCTCTCTCTCTCCCTCCGACTCTCCGAGTGTGTGCACTGCAGAGGTGTCGGGTTTCGCTCTGGAAGAATCTCTCTCTCTCTCTCTCTCTCTCTCTCTCTCTCTCTCTCTCTCTCTCTCTCTCTCTCTCTCTCTCTCTCTCCCACCCCTCTCTCTCTCTCTCTCTCTCTCCCACCCCCCATATCTCTCTCTCTCTCTCTCTCTCTCTCTCTCTCTCTCTCTCTCTCAGTCCAAGCATGGCTTTGTCAGTATTCCAATGTACCCAACCCCCCCCCCCCACCTCCAATGTACAGCCCCACCCAACCCCACCCCACCTACCCAACCTCCTCCAATGTACAGTTTCTATGTCAAATGTATGTCAGTATTCCAATGTACAGTGTCCCAACCCCCCCCCATGTACAGCCCCACCCCACCTACCTAACCTCCTCCAATGCACAGTTTCTGGATTTTTTTAGTATCACAAACAGTACTGTATTTGAAAATCTGGTATGTCATAAATGTATAGATGTAGCAGTACTGTCTATCTGTATGTCGTGTGTGTCATATGATGAATTGAAAATGGGGGACCCTGATGGAAACAAGACTGTCACTCAAAGTGCTTATGGGCGGAGCCAGGCCATAACAGCCTGAAATCTTGAAGCTGGAAAATGATGGTTTTGAGTACTTGATTAGAAATATAAAACAATGCATTTTTTTTTGAAAAAAACCTTACAGATGTCTTCAATAGACTAACAGGAATTGTGTAAAGTTGCCCAAATAGTGCTAGGAATAGCAGTACATAGCCCCTTTAAGTGAAAGTATGGGTACCGTCTCAAAATCTTACTCAAGTAAAAGTCAGAGTATCTGGGTAAAAACACACTTGAGTAAAAGTAAAAAAGTTTCTACTGTTAAATTTACTGTAAAAGTAAACTGTGCTGAATGTTGGAACGAGTGAGTGAGTGAACTTGTTAGTTAATTAGTTAGTTAGTTAGTTATTTAGATAATTGCTGGTTTATGAGGTGCTTTAAAATGGTAAATGGCTGCATTTATATAACAGCTTTTATCCAAAGCGCTTTACAACTTATGCCTCACATTCACCCATTCACTCACACATTCACCCACTCACTCACACATTCACCCATTCACTCACACATTCACCCGTTCACTCACACATTCACCCACTCACTCACACATTCACCCACTCACTCACACATTCGCCCGTTCACTCACACATTCACCCATTCACTCACACATTCACCCGTTCACTCACACATTCACCCATTCACTCACACATTCACCCACTCACTCACTCACTCACTCACTCACTCACTCACACAATCACCCGTTCACTCACACATTCACCCACTCACACACACATTCACCCACCCACTCACACATTCACCCACTCACTCACACATTCACCCATTCACTCACCCACTCACTCACTCATTCACCCAGTCACTCACACATTCACCCACTCACTCACATATTCACCCACTCACTCACACATTCACCCACCCATTCACTCACACATTCACCCACTCACTCACACATTCACCCACTCACTCACACATTCACCCATTCACCCACTCACTCACACATTCACCCATTTTTTAGTTTTGAGAAAAACTGAATAAACGGAACCAAATATAGAATATACTGTATTTATTATACTTAATAATAATACAATTATAATTTCACAACTGGGTAGGAACAGCAGGATCTTTTACCCCCCCCAAAAACACAACATTATGCATACTTTTCACAATAAATAAAATAAGAATTTGTTCTTACTTGCTTGCCTGGGTAAATAAAGGTTAAATATATGTAAACATTTAAAAAAAAAAATTTAATTCTTCTTCTTTTTTTGTAAACCGATACAGATAATTTTCTATATTACATTTGAATGCCAATATCGGCCGATAATATCAGTAGGCCGATAATATCGGACATCCCTAGGCACAAACATCACTTTCCTCAAAAAGTGACTTTATTTTAAGAAAATGACGATATATAACACATTGTTCTGGTACTTGATGTGCATGCGTCAGGAAGGCGGGGATGTTTGCAGGGAGAGAAGACACAGCATATGTTTCCTGACGGGCATGAAGGGCGGCTGGTGGATTTACATACTAATAGTCTAATTAATCTCATTCCCATGCAGCTGTAAGTCGCTCTAGATAAGACCATCTGCTAAATGCCTTGAATCTAAATATAAATTTCTCTTGCAAACACTTTTAGTTAAAGGCTGCACTTGTACAATTGCCTTATCTATCCCAATTGCTCTGGAATTATTCTTATGTTTATGTTTCCCCTGGGGCTCAGTGTGTGAGTGAGTGAGTGAGTGAGTGAGTGAGTGAGTGAGTGAGTGAGTGAGTGAGTGAGTGAGTGAGTGAGTGAGTGAGTGAGTGAGTGAGTGAGTGAGTGAGTGAGTGAGTGAGTGAGTGAGTGAGTGAGTGAGTGAGTGAGTGAACTCATTTGAGTTCATTAGTTAGTTATGTAGACATGCTTTAGAGACATTCTGAATGTTTCCAATTTCCAATGGAGAACGTTTTATTGCACTGATTTTGTTAGCCTATTACTTGAGACATTAGTGTAAAGCCTGTGTTGTTTTGCCAAAATGATAACTTTAAAGTGTTATTAGTGAACTATTAGTTTTGGGGATGTATTCATAAACGCCATTTTGAATGTGCACCGCCATTTTGTTTGTAGTCATATGAGGAGAGGACAGCCAGAGGTTTCGAATTGCGTTGGAATTTCGAAAAACGACACTACCCAGCTCAAGCCAGCTCCTGTCTATCAAATGATTTGTGGACTAACTTTTTTATGTATCTTATTTTCGGAATTTTTACAATTTACTCAAGCCTAGTAACAGACACAATATTTCTGACACTGGGAATACATTCCCTGAGATCCAGAGATGTCCCTAGACACCAAGCACATGCAAATGGCCCTTGTAGAAGTGGAGCAATCTTCCATTTACTATATATGTAGTAGGGCTGTCCCCAACTAAGGATTTGGATGGTCGACTATGATTGGCCAACATTTGCCGTTAGTCGACTACTGGTCGACAATTTTTTTTTAAATATAATATAATATTTTTTAATATTTTTTTTAAATATTTTCTTTTTACATTTTTTATATCATTCCATTTGGGCTGTGGGGGGTGCTTAATGTCTGAAGGAGTCGACTGAAGGCTTCTTGTCCTCTGCAAAAGCATGCAGTTGGTCCACTGATGGATACATCTTGATATTTGTCTAGTCTAGTGTGTTCATTAGACGGTGAAATCCTCTTTCAGTGCCTCTGTGCCTGTTTCTCGTAGGCAGTTAGCCTCTGGTATGCGTGCCATTAGCGTTAGCCACGCTTCTAGGCCTCTTTGCTTTTGGAAAGAATGATAAAAAAATAAAATAAAATAAAATAAAATTATAAATATATATATTTTTTATATATATTCGACTAAGAGGTTGGCCAGTCGACTACGGCTCCTTTCGACCGATTAGTCGACTAATCGACTATTAGGGGTCAGCCCTAATATGTAGTATGTACTGTATGTATGTATGTATGTATGTATGTATGTATGTATGTATGTATGTATGTATGTATGTATGTATGTATGTATGTATGTATGTATGTATGTATGTATGTATGTATGTATGTATGTATGTATGTATGTATGTATGTATGTATGTATGTATGTATGTATGTATGTATGTATGTATGTATGTATGTATTAGGGATGCTCGATATTGGCTTTTTTACCGATACCGATATTCCGATATTGTCCAACTCTTAATTTCCGATACCGATATCAACCGATATCAACCGATACCGATATATGCAGGGTTTCCCCGTCCAAAAAACTGAATAATTTCAGGTAACTAATCATTTCACTGGATATATATATAACAAATATTGTTATTGTTTTTTTTTTTTTTTTTAATGATACCGATATTTTCCGATATCACATTTTACTGCCGATATCGGCCGATAATATCGGTCGGCCGATAATATCGGACATCCCTAGTATGTATGTATTTTTTCTTTTAGGCAAATTTTTAGAAATTATGGCCAGGGCTCAACAGGTTAAGACCAACCTAATCAATATCTCTTCGTAAAAAAGAGAGTGACATTTTGAACCGACTCCATTCCGCTCGTGTCTTGTTTGAAGTGTGAGATGGAGCAGGTTTGTAAAGGAGACGTCGTCATTGTCTCTCCCCCCCTCAGGTCTGGCTGGTGTCTCCGGCCTGCCCTGCCCACCGGGTCACTGGTGCAGCGGCACCGGCCCTCCCGTGCCCTGCCCGGCCGGCACCAAGAGGTCCGAGCCCGGGGCGGCGGCGTCCAGCCAGTGTGAGCCCTGCAGGGGGGGAACCTACTGCCCGGACCCCCGGAGTGTGGAGGGGATCCCCTGTCGAGCCTCCTACCAGTGTCCCCCCGGTAGGTCTTCATCTTCATCATCTTCATCTTCATCATCATCATCTTCACTGTACCTAGTGTCCCCCCGGCAGGGGCGTAGCTTGAGATTCTGGGCCCCATGAAAGAATGTATTTGAGGACCCCCAATCCATGCGAGTGTGCGTTAGTGTGCAAGCTTAAAAAATGTGGGGCATTTATTTATTGATGAAAACGCATAATATGGTTTTTACCTATACATTCGTATCAGCAGTTCAACACCCCCCCCCCCCCCCCCCGCCCCCTGCCCCCCGGTAGGTCTTCATCATCTTCAGCTTCATCTTCATCATCGTCATCGTCGCACTGCAGCTCAATGGCAGTAAGACCGAAGCCATCCTCATCGGCACCCCCCATCAGACCAAACAGGCCGGTATCACCATCAACAATCACTCCACCCCCCTCTCCTCACTGTCAGTTGTCACCAGCCTGGGTGTTACAAAGGGTCAGATTAAACCGAATATATGTATTTATTGATTGATATATATTGAATAGTATTTGTATGTCGTTTGATATCCCTTGTATATTCCTTGTACATATGCACGGAATATCCCTTTAGCCTACTATAGCCCATAATAGTTCATTCTCTTATTGGACAAAGGACCAGGCGCCAGGGGACCAGCCCCTGGCGTCAAGTTCAAAGGTACCGACGAGACATGTCCGTACTAGCCCCGGCTCCGCTCAGGGATACGGCTACCGAAATGAGAGTGGCACTATTTGTTCACCGTGCATATAAATATGGCGCAAGTAAATGTAGAAGTCCCTTACCCTTCTTCCCAACTTAGTAACAGAACGTGAAGCCTCACCCACTATGCAACGTGCGGTAGAGTAGGGCTCGTATTGCCCCAAATAGAGTCGTGTTATCCTAATACGTTTGTTCAACGTATCGTTCGCTCCTTGCTAGTAAAAGCCTTCATTACGAGTCAAAGACCACGTGGAGTGAGTAATTGTGCGTCTAAATAGAGCACTTATAGCCGCGTGCGAATAAGGATAGTAACGTCAAGTTCAACTGTGAACCACCGCGCACCGGAGGATTTACACCGGCGACAGCAGAGCCCTTTCCGGCAGGATTATTATTATTCTTCATTGCTTTGACTGTGGCTGCTGGAGCAGAGAACCGTCTACCCCGCTGCTGTGTGGGATCTACCGTGAGGACATCACTCGAGCCCGTCTCAAGGAGAGACTCCACGGCTTACACCTGTGCTGCTGCACACTGGAATTACAGCGGCTGTCTTTCCCCGCTGAGCCAGGGAGTAAAGACCGCTCCCCCTCGCAGGGCTTGTTGAAGTCCCTGTGGAACCCATTGACTTTGCATAGAGCATTGCCTCCCCCTGCTGGCTTACAACCGGTAGTAAACCCCCTTCCCAGAGTACCATAGATATAATTCCTAATATTCATTATTGATTTGCCTATGCATCATTCCTTTGCCTTATAAGCGCATCTAGTAATGTTATATATCCTATTCTTGCTGTAATAAATATTATTCTAAACGAGTATTTGTGTGGAAACCGTATCATTGTGGAGGAGTTCTCATCATATACTTGTGTACGGTATGGCCAGAATAATGTACATAAGACGGTAGTGGTTTAATGATACCATACTTGATTAATACAGTCAGGGAATTGTACCCCTCAGTTACAATTGGTCCTTCGAGCCGGATAATAATTAGCGTAATATTAATATAATATTAATATTGACATGGCAGATGACGAACACTCCACAAACGGTTCTCCTAAGCTAGATCGCCCGCAGCGCAGACGGCAGCCACCTCCCTATCTAGAGGCATACGCTGTCAGTCCAATACCTAGCTTTAAAGGGAAATTAAATACGGATAAAATAACTAAAGCGGATAGTAAAATTATGTCCGACCCTATCAACCATATCTTTGACTGTAAATAACACCATGCTAAAATTGACCAGACCTGAAAAATCTAAGCAAATGAATAAAGGGAAGATGATTAAACAGAAGGTTTTGTAGATACAGTACTGAATTCTGCCATCTTTTTTATAATGTAAATTTCTCCACCATTCTTCATCATATTGCAACACCGTTTTTTGCAAGACGTTCACAGAAAGGTAGAGAAACTAACTGCGTTCTGTTTTATGGCAATAACGTTCAGGTTTGTGGGAGATAATCCCAAAAAATAAGAGAAATTAAAAAGTTAATCCAGAAGTCAGATGATTGACAGGGGCTGGTGTGAGCTGGGTAGGGTAGTTTTTCGAAATTTGAAAGCCCTGAGTCTCTTCCTTCAAAAGACTACACTCACTTTTGGCTGTGCCACTTCCTCCTGTCAATATGCGCCGGTTTCCGACTCAATGCCCTGAGATTTCTATAATCTTATATTTCACTAATAACAGTTAAAATAATTGGTAAACAAACATAATGCTGAAAATATACACTTTTACTGTATATCTCGGGCTTTAGAGGTTAACCCTGTGAGGCCCAAATTAAAAAGAAATTAGCAACTTCAGAGGCCAGAGGGTGGGACATATAAACACATTTACTATCAAATAGCATTGTGAGGCTGAACAACAGGACCAATTGACTATACATGTGCTTAAAGGGGAACTATCTTATAAATGGCTTTTTTCAGTGTTTACCATTGTTTCTTAGCTATGTGGACTTATATTAATAGGATATATGTCTCTAATTCTCATATTGGCGAATTCTTCCAATTCTCCTCTCACAATATTCACCCTCACTGAACTGAGTCATCTGAAAATGTGCATATCTGTGATGTCAGAGATTTCTCAGCTGCATAATAATGTGGCAGTTGATGTGGCAGTTGGCACCAGGCCACACAGTGGTTGGAGCCCAGCCTCAAAACGGCTTGAGGTAGAAAAATGCGGTTTTTAGTACTTGATTAGAAATACAAAACAATGCATTTAAAAAAAAAAAAAACTAG
This sequence comes from Notolepis coatsorum, assembly GCF_963971535.1. NCBI lineage: Eukaryota > Metazoa > Chordata > Actinopteri > Aulopiformes > Paralepididae > Notolepis > Notolepis coatsorum. The sequence goes on from NC_140165.1 coordinate 318,220,492, forward strand.
GTGTTCCATAGACTCACAGGAATTGTGTAAAAGTGCCCAAATAGTGAAAGAAATAGTAAAATAGTTCCCCTTTAACATTTTTTAAATAAACATTATTTTTTTAAATGGCTAAAAGAGATTTTGTAATTTTGCAACCGTGGGTCTCACAGGGTACTTTTAACCCTGTGAGGCCCAAATAAAAAAGACATTAGCAACTTCAGAGGCCAGAGGGTGAGACCTATAAACACATGAAGGGTGCCGTGACTGAAAAAAAAGGTTGAGAAACGCTGGTATATGGTGTGGCTCTTTGTGGTACCACAGTCATTTTTTTGTGGCTCTTAGTCTCTGACTGGTTGGCCACCCCTGCCCTAGTGGGTTCTAATGTAACTGACCAAGCTCACGGTGGGGACCAGGAGGGAACTGACACGACTTTATCCCCAGACAACGTCGACGAGGTAGTCCCCGGAGAGCTCCAGGATAAAGAAAGCCCTCCCGGGATGGAACCCGACCCACCACAAGAAGAGATGGATCTCCTCGGTACGCAACAGGAGAACGGATCTCCAACAAGTACTGCCGGGAGCGTCTTCCCCCAGCGAGGCGGACAAGATGCTGGCGCAAGCACTCATCGCCACCCTGGCAGCCTCCACCGAACGCGATCGACTTCAAGCGCAACAGACGCGCGAGCGCGAACATTTTGCAGGCGAGCAAGAGCGCTTCCAGGTGCAACAAAGGAGTGAAGACGACCGCATAAGACTGGAGACCAGACGCCTCCAGACAGAAGAGAACATTGAGAGAAGCCGCGCCGATGCACAGCACGCCGCCGCCAATGCACAGCGCGACGTCGCAAATGCACAGCTCCACGCCGCCCATGCCAGCGCCAATGCCCAGCGCGACGCCGCCAACGCACAGCGCGACGCCGCCCAGGCCAGCGCCAATGCGCAGCGCGACGCTGCCAATGCCCAGCGCGAAGCAGCGCGCGACGCAGCCCATGCCCAGCGCGAGGCAGAGCGCGACCGGCTGCAGGCGGAGCTGATGGACAAACTGGTTGCCATGGCGACACCCCCTCACTCCGCACGGAGCTCTCAGAGATCGTCAAGATATGGGTCTAGGACACATTCCCCTACCCGACGAAGCGACCCGGGACCCCGCCAACAGGAGGATCCTGTCCACGTCTCCGAACCCCCTCCCCGGCCGGTCCATACGAGACCCAGCAACCGGGAAGAACCGGACCACGCCGAGAGACTGAACAGAAGACTCCAGGTCCTAGCAGAGGGAGAGGAGGAGGAAGAGGAGGAATGTCAAGCAGACCAGCAGCAACGTACTCTGGCCCAGGAGGCCCAGTACAGCCCCGACCAGCAGCAACGTACTCTGGACCAGGAGGTCCAGTACAGCCCAGAAGTCAGCCCCGAGGCCCTGCGCTACAAACCCCCGACTCAACTCACGGGTGAGTTTGACGCACCGCCAGCCCCGAGGGACAGCACCTGGGTACCCGACCTTCGGTACCCACCAAGTACCAGCCCAAGAGGACACGCAAGAGGAGACTCGCCTAGGAGGCCTCTTCCCCAACGCTCACCGATGTGCCAGTCATCCATGGCATCGTACCTTGGCACACCGACCATCCCGGACTTCACCCATGAGAACAGAGCACAGTACACGGAGCTACGAATGTGCTTAGAGACAATGTTGTCAGATGTAGCTGACGAACCGTACAAGTATGCTATCCTACTGAAGCACCTCAAGGTGCCCCGAGCGCACAATATAGCGCTGGCCTATGCCAACTCTACTACCCCATACACAGCGGCTCTAGCAGCACTCGACCAACGCTATGGACGCATATGGGACTATGTGATACAGGAGATAAGAGACATTGACCGTCTCCCCCCAGCCAGAGACAACAGAGCGTTAGATGACCTGTCTATCAAGGTACAGTCCCTGGTAGGGATGCTGGGGTCCCAAAAGGAAAAGGGTATCTATGAACTGTACGCTAACTCTAATGTAGAGAGGATATTAGAGAAGCTCCCTCCCGCCCGACAAGAGCGCTTCAGGCGGCAGAGAGACTACCGCGACCCCAACGGTCCAGAGGCATCCCTCCTAGACCTATCTGAGTTCCTCGCCAGGGAGGTCAGTAGCCTACGACTCGACACGTTCGTATGGAGTGGACCAAGCCCAAGACTCGGACCTCGGGGACAAACGGATAACCGCCGGTTGGTGACCGTTATGCACCAAGCCGAATCAGTACCGCAGCACAAGAACCACAACACCCCCTCGACGAAAGAGGACCAGTGGAAGATTGAGTGCCAGTACTGTGAGGGAGAACATCGGCTGTACCAATGCGACACCTTCGGGAAGCTGACCACGGACGAGGTGAGTCAGTGGACCAAGGACCACCGCCGCTGCTTCCGCTGCGCGCGCAGCCACCTAGCAGCTGAGTGCCGCTTGAAGAAGAAGTGCAGCAGGTGCGGTGGCACCCACCTGGAGGTCCTGCATGACATCAACAGGCATCAGCCAGGACAACAGAGTGGGCCCGTCGCGGTGATGTACCATGCCGAGGCGGTGGCACCAGTACCGAAGAGCCACCAGACCGCTCCCTACTGTACCTACTGCGATGGCGGACACTGGCTGGCACAGTGCGCCGAATATAAGACACTGAACCCCGTCCAAGTGGACCAGTGGCGTGAGGCGGCCCAGGCGGGCGCCGCTTACCACGCAGGGGCGGCCCAGGCGGGCGCCGCTTACCGCGCAGCACGGTGCGGAGCCCACCAGAAGGTCCAAGACAACCAACCAACAGGAGTGCTCCACATTGACCAGCATAGCGGGACCCCCCGTGTGCTCCTCAAAGTGGTCAGAGTGCTCCTGAGCTACGAGGACAAGGTCCTGGACACTTACGCAGTCCTGGACGATGGGTCTGAAAAGACTCTCCTCCTCGCTTCCGCAGCAGCCCAGTTGGGCCTGCGGGGTGTCAAAGATACCATGACCATACGCACCATCAGAAGGGACCAGAAGACCATAAAGGGTGAAAGGGTCTCCTTCAAGATAGCAGCGGTGGACCAGCCCGAGAAGCAGTATAGTATAACTAACGTCTTCACCAGCCACGACATAGGCCTGTCTCAGTACACCTACCCCATCCCACAGCTGATGGCTAAGTATGTGCACCTACGTCAACTACCTATACCGCTTATCGACGGCGCCACACCGACCCTGCTCATCGGCTCCGACCACGCGGACCTCATTCTCCCAATTGAGGCGGCCCACGTCGGACCCAAAGGATGCCCAGTCGCGGTTCAGACCCGACTGGGATGGACGCTCCAGGGCCCCCTCTACGGACTTGACAGTCAACCCACGTCTACACGCTGCCTACACACAGAGGCGAGCGACACCGGCCTCTCCCCCGTACAGCAGAGGCTATTGACATTAAGCGAGAGGCCCGTGAGAGAACCGTGGGCACCAGAGGGAGTTCGGAACTCCACCCCCCTCAGCTGCGCTCCAGACGTAGCTGACCTCGAACCCAGCACCCCCAGCGACTCCTTGACGGGGCGGCCGGGACCGGCCCCTCCTCAGATGGGGTACAGAGCAAACAAGAGAAACAGACGGAGGAGGAGAAAGCACAGCCAAGCACAGATCAAAGCAGTCTCAGGCCCGCTTCCTCCTAAGCCCCCCTTCATCCCGTCCAGTCGTCATGACCATAGACCAGTCACTACCCCGAGCTGCGTGGCCGGCCGGCCGCGTAAGCAAAGTGACCACTGGTGCCGACGGAAAGGTCAGAGTGGCAGAAGTGCTCGGCCAAGGGCGGACCTACAACCGACCCGTGGCGAGGCTGATAGAGTCGCCAAGGCTCCCCGACTCGCTTAATGACGACCATGACCCCTGACTTTGTGAACTGCCTACCCTCACAACTGACATTGAGTAGTGTACAGTGCGGTTAATCTGTCTCTGCTTAGCTAATTAGGTGGGACTAATTAGGGGGCGGCTGTTACAAAGGGTCAGATTAAACCGAATATATGTATTTATTGATTGATATATATTGAATAGTATTTGTATGTCGTTTGATATCCCTTGTATATTCCTTGTACATATGCACGGAATATCCCTTTAGCCTACTATAGCCCATAATAGTTCATTCTCTTATTGGACAAAGGACCAGGCGCCAGGGGACCAGCCCCTGGCGTCAAGTTCAAAGGTACCGACGAGACATGTCCGTACTAGCCCCGGCTCCGCTCAGGGATACGGCTACCGAAATGAGAGTGGCACTATTTGTTCACCGTGCATATAAATATGGCGCAAGTAAATGTAGAAGTCCCTTACCCTTCTTCCCAACTTAGTAACAGAACGTGAAGCCTCACCCACTATGCAACGTGCGGTAGAGTAGGGCTCGTATTGCCCCAAATAGAGTCGTGTTATCCTAATACGTTTGTTCAACGTATCGTTCGCTCCTTGCTAGTAAAAGCCTTCATTACGAGTCAAAGACCACGTGGAGTGAGTAATTGTGCGTCTAAATAGAGCACTTATAGCCGCGTGCGAATAAGGATAGTAACGTCAAGTTCAACTGTGAACCACCGCGCACCGGAGGATTTACACCGGCGACAGCAGAGCCCTTTCCGGCAGGATTATTATTATTCTTCATTGCTTTGACTGTGGCTGCTGGAGCAGAGAACCGTCTACCCCGCTGCTGTGTGGGATCTACCGTGAGGACATCACTCGAGCCCGTCTCAAGGAGAGACTCCACGGCTTACACCTGTGCTGCTGCACACTGGAATTACAGCGGCTGTCTTTCCCCGCTGAGCCAGGGAGTAAAGACCGCTCCCCCTCGCAGGGCTTGTTGAAGTCCCTGTGGAACCCATTGACTTTGCATAGAGCATTGCCTCCCCCTGCTGGCTTACAACCGGTAGTAAACCCCCTTCCCAGAGTACCATAGATATAATTCCTAATATTCATTATTGATTTGCCTATGCATAATTCCTTTGCCTTATAAGCGCATCTAGTAATGTTATATATCCTATTCTTGCTGTAATAAATATTATTCTAAACGAGTATTTGTGTGGAAACCGTATCATTGTGGAGGAGTTCTCATCATATACTTGTGTACGGTATGGCCAGAATAATGTACATAAGACGGTAGTGGTTTAATGATACCATACTTGATTAATACAGTCAGGGAATTGTACCCCTCAGTTACACTGGGTGTAAAGTTGGACTCATTGCTATCATTCGACGCGCACATAAAAACAGTCTGTCGAACCTCCTTCTGCCACCTGAGGAACATCTCCAAGCTCAGACCCTCACTCTGCCAGTCTGACGCCGAAAAACTGGTCCATGCATTATTTTGTCAGTTCCCGCATTGACTGCTGTAACTGTCTGCCGGCAGGCCTTCACTCCAGAACCATCCAGAGGTTACAGTATGTCCAAAACAGTATCCTCATCAAAACCCGGAAAACAGAACACATCACCCCAGTCCTCCACTCCCGTCACTGGTCTACAAGGCCATAAACCACTCTGGCCCGACCTACCTGACCAGGACCTCCTCTCCCCTCAACCTGCATCCAGGTCACTCAGGTCTGGCAGCCAACACCTCCTCTCCATCCCACGCACCAGGCTGTCGACCCCATGGGGCATCGTGCTTTATCCACACTGGGGGCCGCGCCTGTGGAATCAGCTGCCGGGGTCCATCAAGGCCTCAGTCTCCCTCGCTGCCTTCAAGGCCTCAGTCTCCCTCGCTGCCTTCAAGGCCTCAGTCTCCCTCGCTGCCTTCAAGGCCTCAGTCTCCCTCGCTGCCTTCAAGGCCTCAGTCTCCATCGCTGCCTTCAAGGCCTCAGTCTCCCTCGCTGCCTTCAAGGCCTCAGTCTCCCTCGCTGCCTTCAAGGCCTCAGTCTCCCTCGCTGCCTTCAGGGTCTCAGTCTCCCTCGCTGCCTTCAAGGCCTCAGTCTCCCTCGCTGCCTTCAAGGCCTCAGTCTCCATCGCTGCCTTCAAGGCCTCAGTCTCCCTCGCTGCCTTCAAGGCCTCAGTCTCCCTCGCTGCCTTCAAGGCCTCAGTCTCCCTCGCTGCCTTCAAGGCCTCAGTCTCCCTCGCTGCCTTCAAGGCCTCAGTCTCCCTCGCTGCCTTCAAGGCCTCAGTCTCCCTCGCTGCCTTCAAGGCCTCAGTCTCCCTCGCTGCCTTCAAGGCCTCAGTCTCCCTCGCTGCCTTCAGGGCCTCAGTCTCCCTCGCTGCCTTCAAGGCCTCAGTCTCCCTCGCTGCCTTCAAGGCCTCAGTCTCCCTCGCTGCCTTCAGGGCCTCAGTCTCCCTCGCTGCCTTCAAGGCCTCAGTCTCCCTCGCTGCCTTCAAGGCCTCAGTCTCCCTCGCTGCCTTCAAGGCCTCAGTCTCCCTCGCTGCCTTCAGGGCCTCAGTCTCCCTCGCTGCCTTCAAGGCCTCAGTCTCCCTCGCTGCCTTCAGGGCCTCAGTCTCCCTCGCTGCCATCAAGGCCTCAGTCTCCCTCGCTGCCTTCAGGGCCTCAGTCTCCCTCGCTGCCTTCAAGGCCTCAGTCTCCCTCGCTGCCTTCAGGGCCTCAGTCTCCCTCGCTGCCTTCAAGGCCTCAGTCTCCCTCGCTGCCTTCAAGGCCTCAGCCTTAAAACCCATTTCTTTTGACTCTGCCTCCCACTAGGGCCTGTCTTTTAATCTGCTCCTACTGTATGTTTTATGTTTTTTATTTTATTTTATTTTATACATTTTACATGTTTTTATGTTTTAAACCTTTTTATTCTTATGTTTTTATTTTACTCATTTGAATGTAATAAATAACAAAAGGTTAACCTTTCACTACCACACTACAGAAGGTTAACCTTTCACTACCACACTACAGAAGGTTAACCCTTTCACTACCACACTACAGAAGGTTAACCTTTCACTACCACACTACAGAAGGTTAACCTTCCACTACCACACTACAGAAGGTTAACCCTTTCACTACCACAATACAGAAGGTTAACCCTTTCACTACCACACTACAGAAGGTTAACCTTCCACTACCACACTACAGAAGGTTAACCTTTCACTACCACACTACAGAAGGTTAACCTTTCACTACCACAATACAGAAGGTTAACCCTTTCACTACCACACTACAGATGGTTAACCTTTCACTACCACACTACAGAAGGTTAACCTTTTACTACCACAATACAGAAGGTTAACCCTTTCACCACAGAAGGTTAACCTTTCACTACCACACTACAGAAGGTTAACCCTTTACTATCACACTACAGCAGGTTAACCCTTTCACTACAGAAGGTTAACCCAGTCACTACCACACTACAGATGGTTAACCCTTTCACTACCACACTACAGAAGGTTAACCCTTTCACTACCAAACGACAGAAGGTTAACCCTTTCACTACCACACTACAGAAAGTTAAGTCAATAAGTCTGTATTTCCACTCGATGAGAGTTGGTGACCCCCCCCCCCCCCCCCCCCCCCCCCCGCGCTGCAGGTTCTGCCTCCGAGACGCCGTGCCGGGCGGGCTCCTACTGCGGGGCTCAGACCTCCGAGCCTCCAGCCTGCCCCGGGGGCTACCTCTGTCCGGAGGGCTCCTCGACCTACAGCGCCCCCAAGCAGCGGTGAGCAGCTTCAACCCAGTGACCTGCAAGTTACTGTATACGTTATTGTATACAAACGATCTGTCATATGTCATGAAGAAATGTGAGAATGTATTTGTCTCTTTTAAATACGTGTTAAGATGAGATGAGATGACCCCACACACTGACCCCACACGCTGACCCCACACCCCCTCTACCCCCTCTCTCTACAGCTGTCCGTTCCCCTACTACTGCCCAGCCAACAGCTCCTCCATGCAGGCCTGTGAGGGCGGCTCCATGCCCCTCACCACCACTGGGCTCCGGAGCTCCAGCGCCAGCAGCTGTGCCGCGTGTGAAGGAGGCTCCTACCGCCCACGCCTCTCCGCCTCCCCGCACTGCCTGCCCTGCCCACCAGGGTACCTGTGTCCCCCAGGTACCTATGTCCCCTCTGTCCCCCAGGTACCTCTGTCTCCTCTGTCCCCCAGGTACCTCTGTCTCCTCTGTCCCCCAGGTACCTATGTCCCCTCTGTCTCCTCTGTTCCCACCTTTAAACCGCACATTTAAACACATTTCTCTCCAGCAGGAATTGGTCTATATATATATATATATATATATATATATATATATATATATATATATATATGATAGCGGAGTGGCTGGGTCATATATTCCGCTCATTAAACACAGAATTCTGTCGCTCGAGGTCTTTACTTCCCTCCGCCAGTAAATCCCACTCACTATTTCAATACTCACCAATTTCACTCAATTCCCGTCAGGACCAGGACTGGGGGACGGACCCAAGATCATGCAGGCGGACACTGTAGTGAGATATAGAAGATATTTTATTTCAAGAACGGGGGAAGGTTGGAGGTGGTGAGTTTGTAGCAGAGAAGGCGGGCAGGCAGGCAGGCAGACAGACACAAACCACAGAAACGTCTCTACCAAGTAGCTGATGGTTGCATACACTTGGTTTAATCCAAACGTCCATTCGGAAATGTTGTATTATGAAATAAGACAGGGGTGAGTGTGAGTCACTCAACTCTCTCATTTTCGCAATGATTGATTCATTTCCTGATAACGTACGATGGTGACCCCTCCTCATCCCGACTAGACCGTTGTCCTGTGTTCACACGTGACTTTGAAATGATAGTAACAACATAGTACTGTGATATTCTGATATATATCACATTCTGATATATATTTTTAGTGTAAAAAAAAAAATAAAAAATAAAAAACTGAAATTGAATTATTTAATTTCTTTTAGCGGATGGTCGAACCCATTAATTAAGATTCGAACGCCAACGTAACGAACGAAGGTCCGAAAGTTCTAATGTTTGGGCTCAGACAGCCCATAAGTCTGGATTAAAGCGTTCAGCTATATGACTAAATGTATTTACTACACAGCCTTAATTCAAAACAAGATAAGATATAGTGTTTAACAGCGGCGCTGCCCCTACCTGCCGCACCACCAGGTACTGCGCTCTACCAGAGCAGCCCGTGCCCGCCGGGACACCTCTGTCCCCTGGGTTCGGCCGCCGCGCTGCCCTGCCCCCCCGGCTCCTTCGATGACCTCGCCCGTGCCCGGCGGGCGGAGGACT